>NC_081181.1:126198238-126498238 GCF_029867415.1 Vicia villosa | reverse complement strand
ACTTTTGTTGCTAATAGGAGAGATAAATGGTTATATAACAAATTTCTAAGACATTTATGCGCTGTTCTACCAAAAATTCAAGGATCCAATTTGATCTTCAGGACAAATCTATTTGATTTCGAAATGCAATAACTACTGAAAAATCTAATGGGAAGAAGGGGATGATTTTTAATATTTTTAAAATAAATTACTGTACAAGTTTCTGTTTCCTTCTCTTGTCTTGCCACTTTCAATTCATTGATTGATACTTATTCTCTTTTTCTTTTCCAAATTTCTCTCTCCTTTATTTGACCAACATGTTTGCCATTTCATATTCTGAAGTACATCACAATTAACATGGTAGATTAGATTATACATTGTCTAGTATTTACCTTAATTATTGTTGATAGGAGGAGAATGTCATGGAGCCACCCCAATCTGTGCAGCGGGGTGTTACTGAGTTGGTTGAAGCTGCCTTAAACCCAAGGAACTTATGCATGATGGACCCGACATGGCATCCCTGGTTCTAAGATATATGTAGCAGTACTGTCTGTACATTTGTGTACATATTCCAGCTAATGTGAGCAATACTTGTATTAATTGAAACCCAAACATGGGTCCCTATTTTTATAAGTTAGAATCCGCTGTAGAACATTATTAATTACAGGAATATGACTGAGTAGGTAGGTAGAGATCATTGTTTTGTGGAAATGTATTAGGGTTTTACCCTTTTTGATGTGTATAATTTAAATGATTGCTTACTCTAGTAAAAAACACTATGCTTATACCTATATGGCGCTCATAAACATGGATGACCGTGTGATTTTGGGTTCTCAGCATGAATATAAAAATTTTGCTCTTTTTTTTTTCATTAAAAAAAATAAAACCAGCAATAATTTGTTGATAATGAAAGTTATTTAAAAATTATTTTCAAATGAATTAAAGGAAAACAATATAACCTATCTTGTTATATAGTGGTAGACTAAAAATAAATTTTGAATAGTTGTAATATAACATAAAATTGAACTTCTTTCAGGAGATGTAACATTAAAGTTCGATTTGGATTCAACAATCAAGACATTGCTAAGGTTGTTGATTTCTTAAAATTGAATTCCAATCAAGTGAATGATCCATATTTCAATATTGAATTAAAATGCAAAATTTAAGAATGTTATGTCTTTCATAAATATTTTATTTATGAAGCTGATTCTTCAAATGCAATCCATTCATCTATTAATTGCTATTTTTCTTGCAACCACATTTTTGAATCTGAAACAAATTATATTAAATGTTAACAATGATACAATTTTGCACCAAGAAAAATGTGCATAGTATTACGCTTCAAATGGGTAGAGGAACTCTACTGTTATCGGTTTTCCAATTTGTTACTGAACTTTGTATCAACATTAAAACTTATGTTATATGGAAACACATTCTGAGTAGAACTGAGAATAAGTTGTGTCATTTTCTTTTATTAAAGTTTGAGTCTGAACTAATCACTTTTCAAATAAGCAACCTATTACTCCCTCATCTTAAAATAAGTGTCATAGTGAATACTTTCACATAGATTAAAAAAAATGCAATAAATAAAAGAGAGAGAATAAGAATATTACCAAATTATCTTTATTGTCGTAAGGTGAGAGAAATAGTAAATTATGAATATTAATTAAAGAATATAATTATAAGAAAAAGAATTAAAATTGCATTGAGAACTGAAAACGACACTTATAAATAAAAGAGAGAGAATAGGAATATAATTGTAAGAAAAAGAATTAAAATTGCATTCAGAACTGAAAACGACACTTATTTTGGAACAAATAATTTTTATAAATGCGATATTTATTTTGGGACAGAAGGAGTATTTATTTTAAAGTTTATTTTATGCTAATCTCAAATGCCGTAACAAATTAATCTTGTGGTCGACAACTATTTTTAGACATTGTACCTGAATCGAACTGATCATGGTATTAAATGTCTCATTCTTTGATAGGGGAGATTTTAAGACCAAACTATTATGGGTGTCGAACAATTCCAAGTCTCCATCTCTCATAACCACTCAAAATCCTTTTTTGACCAGCTATCCTACACATAGTAGATTGTCCTTCTTGCAAGGTATATAGAGTACATATTTGATCATAACATTTGCTGTGTTGCTCATTTTAATAACTATCTTGTCAGTACCTTCTGCTTCCAACGAGCTATTATCCGCAAGTTTGACCTTGCTCTTCTTCAACTTATTGAAATCTACCAACCACACTTTTCTATCAGTCATGTGATTCAAACCGCCTATGTCGAGGAACTAGAGATTGGTGTCAACATGCTCATCTGCAACTGCAGCCATAACCACCATATCTTCAAAATAATTTAAATCTTGGCGTGCAAGGTTTACTCCTTCATCCTTGTCTTTTTCTCGCTCCCTTATCTTTCCTGTACCAAAAATTCTTGGCCAAGTGACTCCACTTTTTAGAGTTACAACACTACATATATTTTTTTTTCTCTTCTTTGCCTTTTTTCTAGGAGTTCCCTTCTCTTATTTTTGAGGATTCAAAAGTCATATCATCAACTTTATGCTTTTGAGGGTTCAACCAAGACTTTTTGCTTTGAGTCTTGTCTCTTTTGCCTTTGAATTTGTTGGAACCACCATGCTTCTTTCATGTATGAAACTACAGAGCTTATATCGAATCTTAATCCTTTTTCCTCTCGGCAATCCGTAACTCATGCACCTTCAACGAAGCAAACAAATCTTCCAGTTTCATTGTGTCAAGATTGGATTCTTGAATAGCTACAATAATGTGATCAAAGTGCAAGGTTAATGTACACATTACCTTCTCAACTATCATCTTGTCAGTAAGGGTTTCACCATAACTTTTCATTAGATGAACAAGATTATGCACCTTCGACACATAGCCTGCAATCTTTTCTTCTTCTCTAGTCAACAGTAATTCACATTTTTTTCACAACGTTTGTAATTCGACGAATTTAACCTTTTCACCTCCATCGTAATACTTGACAAGAATATCCCATGGCTCATTCGTCGATTCAACATGAGAAATCCGACCAAAGTTTGCCGCATCTACTGCCGACTGGATACTATATGCAACCTTGCAATCTTTCTCCTTAGCATCTTTGTGGATGACTCTCTGAGCATCGGTTGTATTGTCAGCAAGCTCAGACACACCATTATTGATTATTTTTATGGTTTCATAGAAGTCGAACAATGATTGCATTTGTTTTCTCCATCAGATCCAATTTTTTCCGTCAAAAATTGAAAGAAAATTCATAATGCCATTGGTACCATTAATTCCTGCGCAGTTGCAATTCACGATCTCTGGAAACACGACAACCAACACGAAGTTCATGAAAACACGATCAAGAAACGAAATGGAAGTTCTAGGTATCAATTTGTTAGTGCGCGAGACACTTTAGTGAGGAGAGAGAGTGAAGTGATTATTATTATTATTGACTTGAATATAAAATTGATTTACAATATGTTTATATACATGCATGTGACTTGTAGACTAAGTAACAATCCCTAAACTCTAACTAACTTTGACTTGAGTTACACAACTTTGATTATATCACAACAATGTGACTTGTAGACTAAGTAACAAACCCTAAACTCAAACTAACTTGGGCTTGAGTTACACAATTTGGATTATATCACAACAAGGAAAAGTGGAACATTGACTTGTTTCAAAATTGGTCCACTATTGAGATGCTGAGAAAGGCGAGTTGTGACAGAGAGATTATGAGTTTTTTTGTTAGCGATGCCTATTATTATCTATTATAATTTCATACTGTGATTACTATTGATATCAACTAGAATAATATTTGAAAGTGGAAAGGCACCTATTTGATCCAAACGTTCACTTGGCTTATATCACATGTGTTAAGATTGATTAAAAATATACATGTTGATACTCTATATGGTGGAGCATGATTGTCGGTAAAGACAATGAAAGTTAATGTATTATTTTTCAATGAAGATGAAGATTGTTGGGTTTGGTTGAAAATATATATGTTGAAGAAGTCTCACATCGCTTAGTTGAGTGAAGGAAGATGAAGATCTAAGGCTTAGTTAAATATTTGTTTTGAAGGGCGTGAATGTACTGGGGTCTTGAGGTATTTGAGGGTATATTACTTTACACTTATTATCTGGTTGTCTATTGACAATTTTTTCTTCGATTTTATAGTTTTCACGTTAATCCATGTTGTTATTTTATTCTTCTTTTTTCTCTATGTTTGTTATTTTTCCAACAACATGCGTGTCTTTTAACAAACAATGGAAATATTGAATTCATATTACATATTTTTATAGCGCATTGGAGATTGTGTGCGTAAGTCTTTTGTTCATACTAGGGATCAAAATTGGATTTAATTATTATGAACTTACAAGAGAGTTTTACTTCCATTGATGATGCAGAGGCTTATTCAATTCTATGATTCTTCAAGAAAATGGGTGGAGGGGGAAGGAAATTGAATTATGCGATACTTTTAAGTCACACTACTGAGAGACGTGGACAATGTTGCATTGGCAAGAGAGAATCAAATTTAGCCTTCCGTGAGAATACAGGAAAATAGTTCAACTTAAATTTATTTTACTAATCACATTTTGCACAATTTCAATGTTTCACTATTGAGATGGTTAATTCTACCTTGAACAAAACTCAGAAAGTGAAAAATTCTACCTTGAACAAAACTCAGAAAGAACAAAATCACATTGTTCAAATTCTACAAAACACTATAGTTGGATTGGAGCAACATTTTTATTCAGTTATGGAATTGTAAAATTGAGAAGACCACAAAAACTGTGGTCATTCATAGCCTTCAAAACAAACAAAACAATGCAAAAAATATGAAATCACAAATCAGATTTTTCCCTCTTCCTCCTCCTCAGAAAAACGAAGATGTTTCCCTTTCGGCGTTGGCAATCCCTTCAAACGCAACACATTAGACTCATCAACACTTTCATCTTCCTCTTCTTTCACAATCTCATCATCACTGTCATAAACAAACCTTGTATGTTTCCCAGCAAATTTGGGAACCGCCTTTTCATTCACATTCACCTTGTTCAACCCTTCACACAGTTCATCAAGCCCAAAACCACATTCATATTCTTCTTCACCAGCATCATAATAGTCCTCTTCATCCTCATCATCCTCATTATCATCTTCCTCAGCTATCTCATCCTCCACATCATCTTCATCATTGATGCTTTCATTCACTTGCATTGACCAGATAGAAGCATCATCATCAACACTGCAGCTTCCAACACAGCTTCCTTGTGTTGTTATCTCCTGATAACTCACCTCAGAGTTGCATTCTTCAGAAACTTGAGATTTCTCAGAGAAATCCAACGATTTTGCTATCTCATACTTTTCATCTTCCTCCATATTCACCACCTGAAATCAATCAAAAAACTGATAAATAAGAATTACAATTCATGAAAACATTCAAGAAAACATTCAAGAAAACAAAAGAAAGATTATATATTCATCAAAGAATTGAACCTGAGAAAGTGATTGTTGTTGATGAACAACAGAAGAGTTGATTGAAGGCAACCCATCATCCAGAGCCTCTTCTTGCACCATCTGCATGAGAGTCTTGGCTTGACCTCTCAGCAAGGCTTCGCCGGAACCCGGCGTGTTCTTCACTCGGCTAGCCTTAGGCTTCGCCGACGGTGTGTCAAGATTGCCACCGTTGGCGAGGCCGACGATCGGTGAATCGTTGGTCATGTCCATCAATGCACATCGATCTTGCTGTTGTTGTGGCTTTGATTTCGACATAGTCTTTTCGGAATCCTCGAATTTTCCTGCAAAAAACAAGATTATAAAGATTAGTGATACTGGTGAAAGAATTTGAAAGCGATGAAAGAAGAGAAAGAGAGAAGATTACTGACTTGAGAGTGGAATGGTGTTGGTGAATCTGGTTGTGGATGATGGGGTTTCCATTGGAATGAAAAAGTTGAAAGCTTTGTGGGAAATTTGCAGAGAGAGAAAAAGATCGAATCGAACGAATGAATGATAGGGAATGTGGTAAAAGTGTATTATATAGAAAAGAATGAATGTGACCGTTGTGGCGTGCGCGTTTCCCAGAAAGGAAGTAGCCGTTGGTTTCTTCTTTTGAATTAGGGTTTTTTTTCTTTATTTGGGCTGCTCGGCCCAATGCGGATTTTTAGTGGGTTATTAGTATGCAAGGGTCTTGTTCTACGTGAATTTTGGTAAGCAGATTTCTTTTCTCAATGCTTGTGTATTGGAACACACATCTAAAAAATTTAAAAATATCTTAGAAATTTTCGGAGATACATTTTTAGACGCATCATGAATTATTTTTTGTCAAAAATTGGTTTGGAAATTCCTCCAATTTACAGGTTACCTACCACCAGGACTGTGCTTTAAGATGTTTCCTCCGATTCTTGGTTGGCACGTCTATGTTTGTGGAAACTAGGAGGCCACATGCTTGGTATCCATGTACTCTGAGCGGATGTTCTTTTTGGATGACAAAGCAAATGAAAGCTCCTACACTCTGTTAACGGTAATTTGCATAGCCACTATTAATTTTAAAACAACTTTTTTTACACTTGATACACATGTATTTTTTCTTATTCATTTTCAGAGATAGATCCTATCACACTTTCTCTGCTTACATGTGTTTGATTGTGTGTTAGGGTATATTGAAGATTACCCATGTGCCTTCCTGTATTTCCCACGTAGAAGGGAATGATATTATGCGACCATTCCGTGTGTATATTGACAAGACTCAACATGATGACATCGATTGAACACCATACATTACTCTACATGACACTATTCCCTTCAACCCTATTTCAAATTACTCTGGGAGACTGGTAAGTGGGAGTAATTGGATTTGTGCAGATCAATTTAAGATCCCCCTTGATGGCTGCTCCTATCACCATTGTTCGGAAACATCTTGATGACATACTTGCAGATTACGAGAGTTATTTGGTACTAGAGGTGTATCAGAGTATGTCACCCACCAGTGGCATTATGTTGAGGGTTACATGACTTTCTTCTATCATGTGTCACACCTTGTAATGACATCAGTTGCTTCTAGATGTCCACCTAGTTCTGCTCATGAGGATATCGTGGATAATAAGCAGGCTAGAGCTGACCGTGTCGTTGATGTGTTGCCGATCTGTTAGAATATTATGAGGATTGCAAGAGAGGACATAGAGAATGAGTTGTTTGAGAGAGGTGGCGATGATACAGTTGACCAAGCACGTTCCATTCTTATTGAGGCACGGAGTGCCTTGGGTTACCGGCGGCAGAGGAGGAGTCGGGATTAGGATTAGGCATACGCAGTAGGTTATGCCTTTTTATGTATTTTAATATGTTTTCCAGTATTTTCCATACTTTGAGAACTATGTTTGTAATATTATGACATGTTTTTTTTTAATTATTAATGCATTACTCTATTTCAAGATTTTAATGGTTGAATCAAATTATGGACTACGTCAATGTTAGTTAGATTAAAATGACTTTAGATTAAAAAAAATACAAACTGGGAAAAATGTTTATGCCCACACTTCATGCAAGGTAGTTTTCGGAAATGCATATCTGAAATTACCTCAGAAATATTCAAAGATGTATATCCAAAAATTTTAGTGAGTGAATAAATGATAATTCTCATTGAAAAATATTGGGAAAATGGGTTCATGAATGTTTTCAAAGATGCATCTCCAAATACACCTCAGCAATATTTACAGATTTATCTCCAAATCAAAATTTAACAAAAATGATTCATGGTGCGTTCCGAGATACATCTCTAAAAAAAATTTCAGAGATATATTTTATTGTACAAGGGTGAAAAAAGAAATTACCAAAAAAAATTATACCACTAATTGCCCTAATAAACAACTTTAAATAATTGTATAATTGATTTGTTAATAAATGATCTTTATGTTTTGTCTTCTTCTTATATTCTAACACCTTTTAATTGTGAGAAGGTGAAATTTCGAATTCCAATTCAAATTGTTACTTAATGAAGAATAGTATTTAACATTAAATCAAAAGAGACATCACATATTTTAACACAAGAGACACTACATATTCATCGAATCAATTCTCATTCACACACTTTTCAAAAAAAAATTCCATAAGGCGTGTGATTCCCTAACACAAATTACTATAATTTTTTTCAGAAGTGTTTATTTGAATATATAGGTACTAGGTCAATAGTTAATTTTTTTTATTAAAAAAATACAATTGTATTAGTATGTGTTTCGTTCGAGGTAAATGGAGGGGAGAAGAGGGGATATTTAAAATAAAATGTGTTTGGTGTAATTTTTAGATGGGGAGAGGGGGAATGGGAGCAAAATCCCTCCAAATTACACTTTTTGCATTGAATAGGGGGGATTCGGAGGGGGAGGAAATGTGACAGTTGATAATTAATAAATTAATATATTTACTAAAATATCCTTGATTTTATTTTTTTATTTGAAAGTTATTTTTTTCTCTCGTGTTCCTGTGTTTTTTTTGTGAGTTTTCTCTATTGCTTCTGTCAATTTATTATAATTATTTTTTACCTTCAAATTATTATTTTTATTTAACAAAAATTATAATTACTGTAATTTTTAAATTTATGTTTATTTATATTATTTTTTTAAATTTTGTTATGTATTCTATTATATATATTTATATGCATCGGATCAGTTTTTTTAATCAATCGTCCAAAATTAAATTAAATCTCATGTAATTTTATCTTTGAATCGAATGAGTTATTATCTCAAAATCAATTCAAACCAAATCACAAGTAAGTTTATCTTGATAACGAATGAGTTATTACCATAAAATCGATTTAGATGTACTTGGTAACACTCCTAATCCTAATTATGTGTGTTTAGATTAATGGAAAACTCATTTAATATTTTGACAATATAGGTAAGATTTCTTTTGTATTCTCATTAATACCATTATATTTGTAACAAATTTTGATTTTTCCTTAAAATGATTTTAAAGGAATTTTTTAAGGAAAGATATTAAGGGGAACTTAAATACTCTTTTATGACATTAAATGTACATACTAAAAGATGATATTATATAATACTACATAATTAAAGTAGTTAATACTTTCTAAGTTTAATAACTAAATACAACGACCTTAAAAATTGATTGTCAAGAATGATAAAGCTTTAAAACAAGTTATTACTTTACCTTGTAGTACAAATAAGAACATCTTCAATGGTAGTATTTTTTAATAAGTTCTCCAACTAGACATCAATATAATAATTAATTATTGAATCAATTTGTCATGTCATAGTAGAGTTGTATTGCAATGCAACTAGTAAAAATTGTGGTACCCAATCAAATTAATTTATAAGGTAAAGTTGTGGGACTCATTTGAATTACACCAATAAAATAAATATTAAATAAATTATTTTGAGATATATGGCTGGTGGGACGCATAAAAAACTCAAAAATAAGTTGCACCATTGAAAATGATCTAATAACAATTTAAATTTGCCACCAAATAAAAGGAAGCATATCATTATAATAATTTTTTATTTGAGGTAAAATTGTTAGTGCAAATAATATTCATTCCATTCAGTAACCATCATCCAATTATGATTAACTTCTTCACAAAACTCTAATATAATCAAGAGGAACAAACCTAACAAATTAAACAATTAAATATGCAATACTAATACTAACACACAACCAAAAACACTAACATTCTAGTGTGTTTCATTGACAACGAAGATGAACATCCAAATCCAAAAGTTCTTTACAACCACTTCAACAACAAGATTTCAGTCATTTCAGCGGTTGGAATCGACGAGCTGAATTGGCAAAGAGATTAGTGTCGAGACAAAATCAATAATTTAAGTGTTGTAATCAGTTATTACGGGATTATAATTGGTTGTAGACTTGTAGTTGTGTTGAAAATGACAAGAAGCCAAAATAGGAAGGTTTTGTTTGCTGGTATAACCAGTTACACATTCGGAGTAACTGAACACCATTGTGTTGTGTTTTAAGTTTAGAAACAGCGGTAGCCGATTACATGTTTAGCGTAATCGGTTACAAGCAGACATTCTGTTATTTTAGTTTGTTGTTTCTTGTATTCCAATCAATTGTAATTTGTACATACCCAAGGAGTATCTCAATCAGTGTTAATGTGCATTCTCACTCTCAATTATACTCTCTTTAATTTTCTCACTCTCCCTCTCCACACTCAATTACTCAATTTCACCAACGTTGTGGTTTCAAGTTCTAACATTTGTCATTAAGAGCTTGGTTCGATCCACCAAACACCTAGTGTGCAACATGAATTATGTCTCCAATGAAAGAATTCTTGCAAACTTACCCATCCTTGATGCGAAGAATTACGACAAAAGGTCCAAGCAAATGAAGGTGTTGTTTTGCTACCAAGATGTTCTTGAAGTGATCAAGAACGGTTTGAGTCCTCTCGTCGAAGGTACAACGGATGCACAACGAGCATCGCATAAGGAAGAAAAAAAGAAAAATTTCAAGTCGTCGTTTTTAATCCATCAATGTGTTGATATAAATAATTTTGAGAAAGTTGATGATTGAGAATCATCGAATCAAGCGTGGGAAATCTTGGAGAAGGCATACGCATGAGATGACAATGTGAATGTTGTAAGGCTATTAACTCACAAACGTCAACTTGAGTTGATTCAAAAGGAGGAGAAGGAGACCATCAATGATTTCACGATGAGAATTAATCACTTGGTGAACCAAGTAAAAGCATGTGGAGAAACTGTTACGGACCAGTATGTTATTGCAAAAATCTTGTGTTCTTTGACGACACGATTTGATAACGATTGAGAAATCGAAGGATCTTGCGACAATGAACAAATAGGAGCTACAAAACTCTCTTGAGATACATGAGCAGGGAATGGAGGAGAGAAATGGTGATAAGGGAAAAGTGAAGATCACTTTACAAGCTTGTTTTAATGAGAAAGACAAGAAATCGAAGGAAAAGGGGCCCATGAAGAGTAGAGGAAATTTTCATAATTGAAATTTCGTTATAGGAGATAGATGTTGGACACAATGTCTGAGACAATGTATACAACCAAGTTATGAGTTATGACAATTTAATTAAACAAGATGATGAAGCAGAAAAGCAATAAAGTATACAATAATTGTTAACTCAGTTCAGTGCAAACCACACCTATATCTAGGGGCATTCAACCCAAGAAAAGAAATTCACTATCAATAGTATTAATACAATTAGTCTAACATGAACACACCTTGTCCACTGCCTATTCCTAATACTACTCAATAACTTTCTATTTAGGACTCCTCCTAAATATAAGAACCTCTCTCACTTTCTCTCAATCACCAACCCTGGTGATTAACTTTAATAAACAACTTAAATAATACTGAATTACAACTCAACTAAATAAACCAACATTACCAATCATTACTTGGTCCAGTGGTGATTGGCGCTGGACTTGGTAGGGAGAACTACAGTTCGATTCCCTGCAAATGCAATCAGGAGGGGTTTGAACCACTTGATGTCAGAACTGACCCCTGAACCGGACTAAACCAGTGTTGAAAACACAAAAAAACCAACATTATGCCTTATGATCTGAATGTAGGCACTAGCGTGATATACAAGCAACAAAACAAACATGGACTCAAATAAAAATCTAACATAAAGATCTTCAATTAAGCTCGTGGTCTTCAAAGTTATAATGAGTATCCTTAAATAACGATCTATAGCTGGGCTTTTCTCCAATGAAAATTTAAATTGCAATACCATATATGGTGGAGATTTGGTTAAGATGTGTTTTTCCAAAACAACTCCATTAAAAGATTTAATTTGATTTGAATTCAAATTTAAATCTCCATAATTTAAATTTGATATTATTACATTATCAAACAAATCTAATCAACCAGATTGCTAAAAATAGCAACAAGTTAATCAAAAACGAATCTAGAAGTGCTCTCAGAAATCACCGAAAAATGTGCCAAAGCTAGAACTGTAGCAAGGGCCAGTTGTGCCACACCTGCTAGAATATCATGTCCCACATGTGTCCTTTTTTCTCCAAAACATCATGTACACTCCATGTTGGTTTGTAATTGTATAATGTAGCCAATCCAAAAGGAACAATATGAATTTTAATGGAAGAGAATCCTAAAATTCCAAGAATTCGGCTTGTCAAAAGGGTGAGAGAAATTGCAACAAGAATGGTGGTTAAGGCAACTTTAGAGGTGAAAGGAAAAGGATTGATACGAGTAAGATTTAATGCTTTGTTTGTCAAAAGTTTGGTCATTTTTCAAGAGAGTGCAATGCGAACAAGAAGGAACCTCAAGTGACTAAAGCCAAGGTTGCAAGACAAGAGTTTGATGAGGAGAACTCACTCT
Source organism: Vicia villosa (assembly GCF_029867415.1). Taxonomy (NCBI): domain Eukaryota; kingdom Viridiplantae; phylum Streptophyta; class Magnoliopsida; order Fabales; family Fabaceae; genus Vicia; species Vicia villosa. Next base: position 126,485,909 of record NC_081181.1, on the reverse strand, counting down.
TGGTCATGATAACAGAGGGAGAGTGTAACATCAACAGGTTGAGAGACAACATAAATAATAGTTTTCAATGCTCCAAAACCATGTTATAATCAGTTACATGCATAAGAAAATGCAATGGTGATTTTTAAAGAAGCAATGCCATGCAATGATCAATGGTATTTGGACTCTGGATGTTCTACTCATATGATGGGAAGGAAATATTGGATTGTCACAATAAATCATGTTGTGAAAAACAAAGTGAAGTTGGCGGATAAGACCATTATAGCGGCGAAAGATACCGATGATGTATCAATCGAGAGAAGGGATGATACAAGTTCTTTGATAAAGAATGTGTTGTACATTCTCGGAATCAAGGGTAACCTTCTAAGTATCGGCTAATTACTTGAGAAGGGTTACAATATTCGTATGGAAAACAAGGTGCTACGCATTATGGATGCAAACAGGGTTTTGTTCCTAAAAGCTCCTATTGCTGCCAATAGAACTTTCAAATTTGGGTTGAATGTTATGGGGCATAGGAGTCTTGCTACAGTGGCTAGTTGAGAAGAGTGGATATGGCACTATAGACTCAGGCATCTCAATTTTAGAGATCTCAATGCCTTGCAAATGAACATAATGGTAACGAGGCTTCCATTGATCAACATACCGACTGAGATTTTTGAAGAATGTATGCAAGCAATGCAACATAAGGGTAAATTCAACAAGGATGTAGGTTGTATAACCAAACGTCACCTTAAGGTGGTGTATTATGTTGTGTGTGGACCGATGCAAGTTGATTCGATTGTTAGCAATAGATATTTTATCACATTCATCGATGATCATAATAGAAAACTATGAATATAACTAATCAAGATAAAGGATGAGGTATTCAAAGTGTTTAAGAAGTTCAAGTCCATGATTGAAAGGCAAAGCGGTCACAAGTTCAAAGTTCTCAAAACGGATGGTGGAGGCGAATATGTCTCAAATGACTTTAGGAGATTTTGTGATCAATATGGAATAAGACATGAGGTAGTATCACCTTATACACCGCAACAAACCGGTATTTTCAAAAGGAAGAACCGATCGATTATGAACATGGTGAAAAACATGTTGAAAGGGAAGAACTTTCTAAAAGAGTTATGGGAGAAGCGACATCCCCAACTGCCTATTTGTTGATTAGGCGTTCAACAAAGAAGCTTGAAAAGATAACACTGGAGAAGGCATGGTCTGGATTTAAATCAAATATGAATCACTTGAGAGTTTTTGGTTCGGTAGTGTATCGACGTGTGTTAGGGAAACTTAGAAACAAGATGGATGATAAGGGATAATTGATGATTATGTAGGGTATCACTCTACTAGTGGTTATAAGTTGTATGATACGGAAAACAGAATGATTGTGATTAGCCAAGACGTCATTTTCAACAAAATCAAGCAATTGCAGCAACCGGTTACCAGCAAGCTGGTAACTGGTTACAATAGTGAAAAATCAATTTATGTAAAGTTGGAAAGTGCAGAACTAGCACTTGTTGAAGCCCGAATTGACAAAAAAGTGAGAAGATCAGCAAGGCAAAGAGGTTTGCCTCAAAGATTGTGAGTTATATTGAGACAACAAAGTCAGTTATGATGGTGATATCGTTCATTTTGCACTTATGGCCGAATCATAACCCATTAAAACGGAAGAGGCCTTGAGTGATCCAAAATGTATTTGTGCTATGGAGAAGGAGTTGGAATTGATTGAGAAGAACAAAACTTAGGTGGGAGTTGGTTGATATACCGGAAGGAAAGAAGCAAAGGCATATGCTTGAGAATTTTAAGAAGTTTGAAGTGGAGCATTGTAATGCTGCCGTTACGTCGGCTGAACCGATGCTGCAATTGTCGAAGAATGAGGATGAGCAAGATGTTAATCCAACTCAGTATAGGAGGCTGATTGGATCCTTGCGTTACTCGTGCAATACGCGGCTGGATTTTGTGAGTAGATTCATAGAGAGATCGAAAGTGTCTCACTTGGCAGCAGTCAAGAGGATTCTAAGATACGTAAAAGGATCTATTAGTTGCGGAATTCTCTTTCCCGCAATGGACACATGCAGAAAATGCAATGTGTTCGATTTTACCAATTCTAATTGGTGCGGAGATAAAGATGTTAGAAAATCTACAGTTGGATACATCTTTATGTTCAGTGAAACACCAATCTCGTGGTGTTTAAAGAAGAAACCTGTAATAACACTCTTTACTTGTGAGGACGAGTACATTACCGTTTCGTTATGTGTGTGAAGTCGTGTGGTCAATGACTCAAACAGTCCATATTGAATTAGTTGAATTGAACATTTTGAGGCATGTAGATTTTGAGCAATGGAAGGTTCTTGAATGCAAATCACTAGAACCACAGTCGCTTATCAATAGTCACATTCCAAAACCCATCACCGGATGCAATAGCATATCCTCTCCAGGTCAGGGAGGGAGAAAAGCCATTGTTAGATGAACCAATCATGTTTAGAATGAAGATGAATAAGAATCTTGAGGAGCTAGACTAAATAGACTTGCAAAGGAGAAACCTATGAAATGATGTACTTGCATAGAAATATTATTTGATTATTGTATTGTTGCTTTTAATGTGTGTATATGCTCAAAATGGCTCTTTGTCGTTTTTGCATTTGTTTATGTAGGGCTGGCTGGACAAAAGTTTACCGTCTGACTGTACCCGACCGGTCCGAAACCGAATTTGTGCCACGGATCGGTTTACTTCGGTTTCTGGATTTTTCTGGGCCATTGGATTGGATATCAACGGATATTATTGGTCGGATTCGGTTGTTAAAAATAGACCCGTCGGAATCCGATCCGAACCGAATATAGTGTAGTATATATATAATGCTTCAGTATTAGGGTTAATTACTATTCATTTCTCATTCTTTCACTAGCCTCCATTATCCTCACAAGTTAGGGTTTCCGCCTCCATTCCTTTTTCAGTTCTATGATCTCTTTCTTCTTCTCTTTTTTTCTTGAACTAACGATGTCGATTTGAATGTTTCAGGATTATAGTTACCGCCACCGTTGCGCTATGAAGCCGCCGTCACTACAACCATTACACAGTTTCCATCATCCTCACGACTCAAGCGCTTCCTCATCCTCACTAATCTCCTGATGCATATTTGGAAGGTATACCTAATTTCTCCGTTGAACCAGAGACTTCGTCTTTTTGAGAAGTTTAGTATATCTTATTCTTCAAAACAATAGATGGAACATTCAACCTTTTAGCTAGTTGTATGAGTTTTGTTGATGAGTCTTGATTAGCTAGTTGTATGGTAACATAGATCTGAAACGTTAGAAGTTGTTAAGAAACTATTGATTTGGTAACATAGATCTGATTTTTTTACATACTACCTTATCTTCTTCTTCTGTTTATCTTCATTGTTGTTTTGTTTAGATTTTTTTTTGTTTTTTTGTGAATGTAGGAGAACATACCCATTAATGAGGTTTTTGAGAATCTGAGATGTAGCAGAAGCAGAGGCTCACCATTTTTGGACAAAACAAGCTTGAGGAGAAGAGAGTACTTTTTTTTCATCAAGTTTTGCCCTATTTGGTTTTTGTTGTTGTTGAGTTTTTATGATGAATTTGCTTTGTGGATGATTTTTAGGAGAGTAATCTGTTGAAATTTTTGGGATTTATGTGGAATCCTCTCTCTTGGGTTATGGAGGTTGCTGCTATAATGGCTATAGCTCTTGCAAATGGAGGGGTCAGTGTATTTTTTTCAGCTTTTTGGGAGTTCTGTTTGAAGATTGATTTTGATTTTTTGTTGTTGTTTGTTTCTTGAATATTTGTGTAGGGCAAAGCTTAGGATTGACAAGTCTTGCCCTGAAAGCTAAAGTCTTTAATTTGAGGAGAACAATGTTGGTAATGCTGCTGCAGCTCTTATGGCTAGTCTCGCCCCGAAAGCTAAGGTCTTTAATTTGATGTCAACAAGGTATTTCCAAATGGTTGATATAATATCAACAAGGTAATCTTGATGAATATGAAATGCTTGTTGATTACTATTATTGATTACTACCGTGATAATTTTAGTCATTTTTTGTAATTGAATTTAATGTTTGTTGTATTGGAACTATACAGATAAACAAGTTCTATGGAAGCCAAAACAAGTAATAGTCTTTAGGACTAGGTAATTTACATCATATCATTTATCAATGTGATTAATTTACATCATCATATCTCTTTTAAATCTCTTATAATTTCACAAGGCAAAATGACATTGGTCTTTATGGAGCAAGGAGCTGCATCAGAGAGAAATGGAAGTATATAAAGTAGGTTTTATAACTACAATCAAGTTCTATGGCTGAAATCAAGTTTATGGTAGTGATATGGATAATAATTCATTGCTGTGTGATTTATTTGCAGGACAATCTGGCTAAAATCAAGATTTATGGCATTGATGTAGATGTTAATTTCAATGTCAGCAACAATAGTGAAAATATAAAGCAGTTTTGACTCTAGAAACATACTCCATGATTGTGTTTTTCAGGTGAATTCAACTCTCCATTATATGTTACTTTAATTTTAGCTTATTTTAATTACTTATAAAATATTTTATTTATTCATTTGGTTTTAGATTTGAATGATGGTAAAACAAAAAAAAGAGAACATAATTGATTTTTATGTTTTATGAATGAATTTGAGATTTTATGACTTTTAATGTTTGTGAGTCAATTTTGATTTTATGACTTTTAAGTTTTAATGTTTGTGAGTCAATTTTTTATTTTTGAATTTGAGACATTAAAGCATTTTATTTTTTGAGATATAAGACTCGAGCCTAAACAATTATGTGTCATATATATAACTCTCAAAGATTAGTCTCAAAGATTAGTTTATAGTTTGGTTGAGATTTTTTTATTGTATTGACCTTTTACTTTTAATTTTAAATTGTGCAGGTAGGAAGTTTACAGTAGTATGCAGTTTCTAATTCATTCAAAGAATGGTGTTAGATTCAAATATATTTGAGATAATTTCAAATTTGTATTGGTTTTGATTTTGTATTATGTTTTATTAATTTGTGATTTTTGTAGGTAGGGATTTACTTAATTTTTTGGATGATTTAGTATTCACGTTGAAAATATTTCACTGTAAAGGATGAACTCAAATGGCTCAAAATAGCCTCCTTAGCAAATAGTAATTAGTAGTTTTTAAATTCAAATAATTAATGTTTTTGTTTAATATAAAATCAGGTAATTTTCTATTTTTAAAAATAAATTAAATTTATATTGGATTGTAATTGGGCTGAAAATTTGAGTGGCCCAAATAAGCTTGTTAAAAAAAATTTAGAAAGTAGAAAAAAAATCAATTGAAGTTATAATTTGGTCTGAATTTTTTTACTGGCCCAACAAAGAAATCCGAAATAAACCGGGCCTGGTACCCGAACCCGTTTCAACCCGAATCCGAAAAAACCAACCATTAAATTGGTCGGAATTGGACCCTTAAATGTCATCCGAGAGTTGGGCCGGATTGAGGTTTTGGGCCCGAACCTGAACCATCCCGAACCGATGTCCACCCCTATTATGTATAATTTGTTAGGTTGTGGAATTTGTCAAAGTTAGTCCTGTATGAACATGTGTCATACATTTTCTAATGTTAGTTAAGAGTTAGGACCAACCCTTACTAGAAATATTGCTATTAATCTATTATTAAAAATAAAATTAAAAAATGAAGTTATACTTCTAAAGTGAAGTATATTTTTTTCACCAAACACACACCAGATTGGTCGGGACTCGTGAACACATGAGCTTGACTTAAGTATGATTCACATCAATATCATCATCTTTTTTAAAATATAGAGGAAAATCATTATTCAATACCACGTGGTTTTGTTTTGTTTTAATGATCTCTATCCACCAATAGTTTAATCAAAATTAAATACTATACGGGATGCTATTGTGGACTTTTTTTTTTTTTTATCCCTCTCCCACATTCATTCTTTTTGCACATGAATAAATAACATATTAATGAGCATCGCTAGAGTTCAACGTAGTTGGATCCTCTCTTTTCCTCCTTCCTTTTCCTTCACTCAAATAAGTGTAAAATAAAATAAGTGTAAAATAAAATAGACGATTAATAAAAAATTATAAATTAAATAAGAGAGATAAAATATAAGAAAGATAAAAAAAAATAAGTGAAAGAGAGAAGTGGAGAGAAGAATTGGAAGGAGAGAATCAAGTCCACAGTTCAAACACTTTAATGTATGATGATGTAATTTTTGTGTAACTTAAATATATTTACTACTTTTTTCTAGAATTAAATATATTTTAATTTTAAATTTTAGTCTCTAGCCAAATATCTTACCAAATAAATTTTAGTCTCTAGCAAAATATCTTACCAAACAATATATTGAGAATTTCTTTATTGATTCCCCTACGGGGAAAACCTCCCGCAAAAATTCCAAAATACCCCTCTTCAGAGATGCATCTCCGAAGTAAACTTTTTTAGATTTTTCCAGATTTCGGAGATGCATCTACGAAAAAAATCCCAATCATATATTTCTATTCTGATTCATATTTTAAAATTTTAAAATAATTTCAATTACAAAAAAATTAAAATAATTCCAATTATTAAAATGTAGTTATAAATAATTCCAATTCATGTTTCTACGGTTGATAATAATAATAAAATAGATCAAGTAAGAATAATGATAATAATAATGATAAAAAAAATTCATTTTTCATAATTAATTATGATAAAAAAATCATTTTTCTTAATTAATTATGATAAAAATATCATTTTTCATTTAGTTAAAAAAATTAAAAAAAGATTTTGTCTTAATTTTATTTAGTAAATGAATTTTATATAATTCAATTTACTTATTCAATAAAGAAATTCTCAAAATATTTTATTAAATAATAAATTGATGGGTCCATGATGTTGAGAATCAAGTGTGAATGTGGATAATAGTCCCACATTAGAAATGTATGTGGTGACTTGAGCATATATAAGTGGGAGAACCCAGTCACCTATCACCTTAAGGTTTTAGGTGGAGAAGTGGTGTCTCTCCCACAAAAGTGTTGCTCAAAGGAATGTCCCGGAAATTAAGGATGCTCCCGACTCGACCCTCCCCCGATGTTGCGCTAACACATGATGTCTCAATTAAGTAGTAATAACTTGAATAATAAAATGATCATCGGTGTCACTATTTTTATTAATAAATAACTTTATCATTCAACTTTTTAATACTAGGTAAATTACCCGTGCGTTGCACGGGTTTTTTCAGAATATATAGTTTATGTTTTTTTAATTATATAAAAATAATAATTTTAATAAATTAAATTAAAGTATAAAGTAATTTTTTAAATATTGTAATGTACATATATTTTTTAAATACAATAAATTATTTAAAATTCGAGAGTGCATCTAAATATAGATTGTAAATTTTATAAATGTTTTAAAGTTAATTAAGATATTTTTTTGTTAACTATAAAGTGTTCAATAAATTTAAATAATATATTATATTTAATTATAATATTGCACACATAAACACTTTAAGTATATTTTAGTTGTTGTAATAGTTTTTATATTTTATCTATTTATTATTATTTAAATTTTCAATAGTAACTCATTTGTGTTACAATTTTTTAGGAGACCTTCAGTGTGCAGTGCATTATTTTTAACCTCCTATAATAAATATTAACGAAACAAATTACAATGTTTATTATTGATTAAATGATATGATATAATATTATAAAATAATAAAATAAAAAATAGAAGATAATTTTTAGGATTCCATATAAATAAAAGGCGGGTGTGAAATATTTAATTTTTTAAAAGATTATATTAATTTCTTTTAGTATAATAAACTTATTTGAACTTTTTTATTATCACTTCTCAAATGTTATATTGATCAATGTAAATAAATTTAATTAATGTTACTATTAAATTTTTTTAATAATCATTAAACTTTATTAATACTCATTAACTTTTATAAATTTTATTACCATTTATATATTTCAAAAAGTGAATATTTCTACTCATTGAATTATGCGTTAAAATCCCAAATTTTTTACTTACATCATTATAAACATTTTTTAATGCAATTTAACATTTTTTTCTTATTTTAAAAAGGTAAGAAAAAATATTTAAGAAATTTTATTTCACTATTATAAGCCTCGATTATTAGAAATTTACAAACTTAAAAATTATAAATTTCTAAATATAGGTTGCAATAAAAGTAATAATCAAAATCCCTCACTACTTTAATCGTAAGACGGAATCAAGAATTGAGCCTCATGATTAGAATATTTTATTACTGTGTCAAATTTTTTTATTATGTTATTCTATTTTTCTTACATATCCTTCTATAATATTGTTTCTATTCGTTATTTGATATGAACTCTTCATATTTTAAACTCTTAAATACTATATCAAAATTGAATTTTTTTATTAATAATATTATTATTATTAAATTTTTATTTTTTAAATTATTATTAACTTTTAATTTTAATTATCATTAAAATATTTAAGACCCACTCTCTTTACTCTAAGATCTTATTGTATCTGAATATTATCACAATTAATTACTAAAATACACATCAACTATACATTTTTATGCCAAATAATATATTTTGTAAATTAAAAATTAAAAATATCATACATGACATGACTCTTACAATGATAATAGAAGTTACAAAGAACAATTCATTACTAAAATGTGGACCAATTATACCTTTGTATGCAAAATAATAAATATTATAAAGACAATAAATTTTATTAAAAATTCTAACTCACAATTTTATTAATTAAAATTTATTATTAATTAATATTATTTTAAGTGATTGCTTTAATATTTAAGGAATAGAATTGAAAAATATTTAAAAATTAGTATAATTAACAAATATTATTACTAAGATTTTCTTATTAATCATATAATAAAACACCAAATAGCGTTACATAGATACCTGTAACAAAGTAACCAAATATTTTTAAAAATTGATATGTATGTATAAAATCAATGGAGAGAAAAAATAGTATACAAAAGATGGAATATATTAGCAACCAAAAGAAATAATGAATGTGTTATTTGATGATTAAAAAATAATATATTCTCACTTACCCAATTTACACTCATGCCAATTAAAAAAAATTATTTTGTGATCATATGTGATTCAATTCTTTTTTGTTGATAAATATGTAATTCAAGTATGAAAAAGTTAAAAATAATTAAATTATAGTGTATTAGTCTTAGTCTTTAATACCTTAAAACCTTCGATAACATAAATCATCTCTTCTTCCAAAACTTTTTTTGCATGAAAACTTTCTTGGTATCATTGCATGTATGTAATTGCTAAAAAAAAGTTAAAATTAAAAAAGCAAAAGAAAATATTTACAAAAAATAATTTAATAAAGAAATAGATGAAATGAGAGTACCTTTTCATCTATTAAGATCATATATGTGATAATTATTTCTTTTCTTCTAGTAATGTTCATATTATCCCACATCTGACTGATTCTAAGTTTAATCATAGTATTTGACGTAGTATTAGTAAGATTGTTGAGAAATATATGACTGGAATCCGTAGTGAGAATAAAGAGGATAGTTGAGAAGCAGGAAAGATGAGACAGATTATATAGAATTGAAGAATAAAATGAGAATCCATTGAATATGTAAATGAATTTTGTAACCGAAGATATGGAATAAAAGGCCATTTTAATGAATAAGAGTAATTGAAGAATAAAATTGAAAATTAATTGAATGTACAAATAAATTTTATAACCGATAGAATAAAAGGTCTAATGAATGGTAGGTGGTTATGGAATAGGAAAGATGAAATAGATTAATTAAAAAAATTAAAAATGAGAGATTTAAATAGATTAATAATACAGTTCTATTTAATATTTTGTTGAGATATTTTATTAGAGATTAAAAAATAAATAAAATACTACAGAAATAGCATATCAAAATAGTAATTTTATGATATTTGTTTTTAAATAATTTGTTTTTAGTTTTATTAGAGATTAAAAAATAAATAAAATTTTTTATTTTAATTATTAATATTGTGTCACTTATTAAATAATATATTATTTATTCTTTATTATTTATGTTATTGTTTATATTATTATTATATTTCAATTGTTATTATTTTTATTTTAATTATTATTATTGTGTCAATTATTAAATAATATATTCGTTATTCTTTATTATTTTTTATTATTATTATTGTAATAATTATTATTATATTTGTAATTAGTATTTATTTTTTATATAGGATCAAATTAGTAAAATTAAAATTAGGGTTTATGCTTAAATTGAAGAGTTTTTTGATTATTATTATAGTTATAATTAATTATTAATATATGGGTTTAATAAAAAATATTATTTAAATAAGTAATTTATTTTGTATGAATAAAAATTTGATAAATTATATGGAAAAAAAAGTGAATATAAAATTATGATTATTATTATTATTATTATTTATATTATTATTAATAATATTTTTATTATGATTATTATGATTATTATTTTTGTTGTTGTTATGGTTATTATTATTATTTTAATTATTAGTATCATGTCAATTCAATAACTAATAGATTTCAGATTGTGGCAATAAATATATATTACTTATTATTTATATTATGATTATTATTATTATTATTATTATTATTATTATTATTATTAATAACATTAATAACTATTATTAATATTACTATTAATATTATTTTTGTTATGATTAGTATTATTTTAATTATTATTATTATATTATTAATATTAATAATAATTATTAATATTATTTTTGTTATGATTATTATTATTATTATTATTTTTATGATTATTATTATTTTAATTATTTATATTTTGTCAATTTAATAACTAATAGATTTGAGATTGTGGCAATAAATATATATTACTTATTATTTATTTATATTATTATTAATATTATTTTGTTATGATTATTATTATTATTATTATTATTATTTTTGTAACATATATTACTTATTATTTATATTATGATTATTATTATTAATGGTATTATTATTATTATTATATTTATTCTTAATGTAGGGTTAAATTAGTAAAGTTAAAATTAGGGTGTGAGGTTAAATTAGTAAATTTAGAATTAGGATTTAGGCTTAGAGTTGCTATCAGGTTGACATGTGGCTAGGGTTGCCATCATGACAACCTTGCATTTGTATATATTAAAATTAAGATTAAGATAGCGTATGTTGAAAATAACTTCTTTTTTTTGTGTGTTTTATATGAATCATAATTTTAATAGAATATAATTTTAAAATGTTTTATTTATAAACATCAACAGTATATTTATATTAATACATAAATATAAATATATGTTACTGTCAGCAAATGAATTATAAACTAATAGTTTACCTTCATTAAACTCAAATGTATGTAACAATTGAATAACTCCACCTATATCTATTTAATTAAATTATTCAGCAACACATTATTTAATTAATGTTAATAATTAAATATTACTAATATATGTTTTGAGCTGATCAATATTGCTTGATTCAGACTAAGGATAATTTATATACAACACTCATATACCTCAATTCAAAAGGCGCCTTTTTAGAGGAAAAATTATGAGAATTCTCCCATCCAAAGCGACGATACCTCATAGTTGCAGTGACACAGACTTCAGGTCAATCCAAACAGTGACATCATCAATGAAAATCTACTTTTGATTCTTACGAATTTCACAAAGAATAATTGTTTCTCCATTGTAGATCTAGATCTCTGATTCCTCATTAATAAATGCATATCCATTATCAAACAATTTGGTATCAAACTTTCGAATCTATGGTGAATTTGAAATATCACTCTATCAGCTAAAGTCATAGAGGTTGCTGTTGAAGCTAGAAGAGTTCGTCCTCCTCCATTGGTGATGGGTGATCCAATCTTAGTAACTGTCCTCTCCGTTCCCACACAGTGAGATTTGGCTCCTCCAAGAGTTAACCAATGAGCATTCCAAACTTTCCCAATCTCTCAACTTTTGCCTCTGACTTATCAAGGAGAACCTTTGAACCTACCTCCCTTACAACCCCTGGTAGCGGGACAAGAGATGTTTCCCAACCTCCAACTGTTGCAAGCCAATCTAGCCAAAGTAAGGAGCTACTAATATATTGAACAGGGTATACATCTTGGTGCACCAACAAAATCCTAATTAATTCCTAATCGTCAGTATCATGAAAATTAAAGAAAACTTACAGTATTCCCCTCCAAGAAATAGCAACATACGATGAATGGTTTCACATTACAGTCCCACCGTGATACTAGAGCCAATCCACACTTGAGCAGCCACGCCGCATGAAATTACTCAACATTTTTAATGCCATCACCGATGAAGGGGACACCAAGCTCTTTCTCCCGAATTTGAGGGAATGACAGGGAGCCATACTCCACTTGAAGATCGCAGCCTTCATAGGTCACTCACACACTCTTCCCAAATGATAGAAAGGTATAACGTAGATGCTCCTGTTGCATAACCAAAAAGGAACTTGTTGTATATACACATCCTTGATAACATAATCCCTATTTCCTTGGAGAAACCTTCAAAGTTGACTGACTACGATAAGACTAACGACCCTGACAAACACGTAAAGCAAGTTTATAACAGGTTAGACTATTACCACACCACAAGGTCGTAAAGTGTAATCTCTTTGCGTTAACTATCACTAGTACCGCCATGACATGGTATAAAACCCTTATGGATAAAAGCATTGAATCATGGAAGGATCAATATGACTCATTCACCTTCTAAAAATGACAACCAACAATTATGGAGGTCCTCAACGAGATCACATAAGGGACAAGAGAAACCCTATGTGAATACATAAACTGTTTCACTAAAGTGGTCGTGGTGGTAGGAGGTACAAACGTCAACCTAAACTTCTAGATTTTGAAGAAAGGTTTAAGATCAGATTGTATATTCTGGGAGAAACTAGGGCTCAAAGAAGTTTATAGTTTTAAAGTGACTTCCTGAATAGGGCACCACCCTATATGAATTGGGAAGAGGAGCTTCTGGAAGAAGAAGGGGGAAAATTCCGTATTACTGGTAATTATGTATACCAATAAGTCTAAAAAAAAGACAACAAACTTCGAAGAGACGATGGGGAGCGAGGGTCCTTGGAAAGATTCTCCTTCTATACTCCTTTGAACGCTTCAATAAAGAAGATGTAGAGAGAGTGCATCAATGCCGAGTTCAAAAAAAACCAGGATCAATAACCTCTACCCGGTTAAGGAATCCTCGAGGAGAGAAAAGTCCAAATATAATAGTTTCTACAAGAGTTACATCCAAAATACTAACTAGTGCTTTCAGTTAGAAGACACCATTGAGGAGCAGGTAAAATGATGTGTCTCAATAAGTACACCAGGGAAAGTAAGAAGGGGTTTAGAGGTCGGGTAAAGTTACCAAAAAAGAAACGGTCATCTTTCAGAGAAAATTCTTCCTCCAAGAAGACTATTGAAGCGGTAGCCAGAGGAAATGGGGACAACAATAGTGAAGAAGAGGAAGATCGAAAGGGAAAATGTCAGTACATTTCTTCTATCACTCGAGGCTTACCTATGCCGAGTAACCCTTTTAAAAGGACCATCAAAAGAAGAATTGTTGAATTGATGAACATTTGTAAGGAAGAAGGAGCTACTTCGAGCGAGAATCCACAAAGGCCTATCCTTGATCATGGAAAACTATGATATTTACACGATTCCATTGATGTTGGAAGTTCTTGCAAAATCATGTACACAAAGCTTTTTTTAACAAATTGGGACGAGAAAAGAGAATTTGTGGATGTACGAAGGAAAGGGTTTGTCGCATTTTAATGACAGAGTGACTCATCCCTGGGGTTATATTGAACGAATTCTTAACTTATGATAAGGGAGGGATAATAGGACTGTTAATCTACAATTTCAGGTAATTCCAACTTCCAAGCATAAATGTATACAACTGCATCCTAAATATAATTACTCACTAAAGTAAATTTCAAAGATTAAAAAAATTTATTAAAGTATTTTGTTTTTTAGTTTTGACAATTTGTATAACTTTACAAATATTTTTAAGGATAAAAAATTATTTAATACTTACATAAAAATAAGAGTATTTAATGTAAATTACATAAAAACAAAACAATATAATTATTAAGGATATATAAATGAAGAAGTCATAAATTAATTTTAAAATTTGAAAAAAAATAATATAAAAAGAGATATAACTTTTTTTTTTCTTTTTTGTCACTAAATGACTATGAGAGTGTTGGTTAAGTTATGGGTTGACAACGAGTAAGTTTGGACAGTTTCGGGTCTAAAATTCTCAACCGGCCCAAACTGCGGATGTAAGCCAAAAGCTTAATTCCGCTCATTTATGTCTATGGTTTAATCGGGTGACGGGTTTTTTTGGGTGATAAATTATTCTGTTTGATTTTTTTAGATTGAGTTTCACATTTTGACGATATGAGAAAAGATATAACGCCCTATTGAACCTAAAATAAATCATGTTTCAATTTATTTTAATTCGAAACCTATCTATATCCACTCGAAACACAAAAAAATTCAAATAATTTGATCGATTTAGTTCAGATGAGCAGGCCTGTCCACTCCTAAACTAAGCTATGGAATAAAACACAATTAAGACCAAGATCTTCATCGACTCCACTTATTTCACCCATTAACTATTGAAAAATTTAATGCGTGTAGATCCACTAATAAGTCACAAAGTACGAAGCCATATTTAATATTATAAGTCACAAAGTAGTTTAAGAATACACTTGATCCATTCTTATGCTTGCAGTTGCTTGCACACTACAAAAGGAGGAAGAGACAAAATTCTCTTATTCTTTTGTGTGACAAAATGTGATAAAAAATCGAACTCATTACTTTTGTGCCGACTACTTGCACTAATATTATGATCATGATAGTCATAATTTTCTCCATATCTCTCTCTCAATAATAATTTAATGTTTTTCTTCTTATTTTGCTTTCTTTTTCGTTTATTTAGTTTATCTTTACATTCTTTTGTAGTAGATTCTCAAAAAAGATAATATTATTCACCTAAAAAAAACCCAAAAAATAATAGAGACACTCCCAATTTTACATTAATATTCAATCTCTATATACTAATTTTGTCTAATCTGCAACATTTTAGGTACAACCCTACCCCTCAGTGTTTCTTTATGGAAAAAATTAAACGCAAATTGACTATTTATTTATTTATTCATCATTCCTTTAAAGATTTAATAAAAATGCACCGACAGTGTAAAACAGATTTACACTGTCAGTGATATCTAAACCGTTAAATTTTATAAAAATTTGATTTCTTTTTAAAAGTAAATATAAAGTATTTATTTTTAAGGATTGTGATGCCCTGACCGTGTAAAAAAAATTACACTGACAGTGCACTACATTAAAGCTCTTCATTTAATGTAATGAATATCCAAAATAATCTTATTTAATTTACAAACAAAATACAAAAAATAATAATTATATATTACTTCATCCATCTCAAATTAGAGTAACTCTAACAAAAATTTATTTGTTCTAAATTACATAGTAAACCATACTAGGAAAATACATCTAAATCTCAAACTTCATTATTGTTACTATACTTAAAAAGGAAAGAAAAATAAAACCATAATCTTCAACTTAATCTCAAATTTCAAACAACTAATTTTCATTAAAAATAATCTCTTAACAAAAAAAATCAAACCAGAAAATAAGAGTTGTTAGTAACATTTCATATTTCTCAAAATAAGTAAAAAAAACTAATGAATGTAAGAATATGACAACTAAGTTTGAAGATAAAATATATAATCAATACACACAAATCCACAATTATTACAACTCAATTGTTTTAATTCTGTTATAGTTATTTCGTGATTATATTAATTATTTTGTTAATCATGTTTTTTTCTCTCTCTTGATTCATCTTTCAAAATCAAAAGTCTCTTTTGACCATCTTCACCTTCTCCTTCTTCTTCCCTTCTTCGTCGTCCCTGCCCCATTCCTTCCTCTCTTTCTCTCTCTCTTCTTTCTCTCTCTTAATCATCTCCACCTCACACACGCTTTCATTTCTCTCAATGAATCATAAACTTTCTCATATATCCAATTTTTTCCATTGCTTTTGATCATTCATCATCAGCATCATCAGAATCAGCATCAGCATCAACATCATCAGCGTCAGCGTCGCCATTTATCAAACACCATGGGTGTATGTTTCTCTTCCACGAAAGTCGTTAGCGGCTCTAACGGAAACACAACGAATAATGATAACCGTAAACGGAATTCGACGGCTTCCACGGAGACCGGTACCGGGACATCGACGAAGGCGGGAGCGGTGACGGTACAGAAGCATCTGGTGCAGAGCGCTGGTCAGCGGCGGAGAGGGCCGGATGATGGACAGAGGAAAGGTAATCCGAGTCAACAAACGAAGCCGAAGGATAAAGTTGGGTCGCGGATACCGTGTGGGAAGCGGACGGATTTTGGTTATGAGAAGGATTTTGATAAGAGGTTTTCGCTTGGGAAATTGTTGGGACATGGACAGTTTGGGTATACTTATGTTGGAATTGATAAATCTAGTGGAGATCGTGTTGCTGTTAAGAGACTTGAAAAAGCAAAGGTATTGTTGTTGTTCATGCTTTTTGATTTTGTGATTTTGTGATTTTGTTTTGTTGGTCAATGGGTTGGGATTTAGGAAGAGTTTATGAGATTTGGTTTCTGGAGGTACAATTTGTTGTTTTTTGGGATGGGGATTGTTCAGTTTTTCTGTTATCTGTTTGGATTATTAGGACTGTATGATAAGGATAAAGATGAGTTTTATTTTCAATTGTTTGCTTAATTGTTAAGGTTTCTTTTTTTGCAATGGCTGTTGATTTGGATTCACACTGCATCTATGTTTTTTGATTGATGTTGACCTAGACTTGTTCAACTTTTTGGTGTTCAAGTTTGAAGTTATTTGGTAACTGGGTATAACAAGCTTGACTGGTTATGTAACTTGTATATCAAGCCATTTGGTTGTTGTATTATGGCTTTTTAAATTGCGGCGCGTTGCGATGTTTGACATTGTGGGAGATATGAATGATAAATGTGGTTGACGCGGATGCAATTATAGCTGTGATGTGGTTACGTAGACCAGTTTCTCCCGCCCTTTGATTGTGGTATCCTCTAAGGATGGTTATGAGAGTGTTTAATGCGAGAGAGAATAATGTGACTTCAAGTAAAAGATTGACTGAGTTATTTTGGATCTTGTTAGTTTTGTAATACATGCAATGGATTTTAAATGAATGTGTAATCTGAGTTTTAAGTTTCTTTTTTTACTCGGAGCCCTTTTTAGTAAGTTATGATTGTTTTTGCTCTGCTTCGTTTACACATGAATAAATGGTTTGATTTTTGTGGCAGATGATTCTCCCTATTGCTGTTGAAGATGTAAAGAGAGAGGTCAAGATATTGAAAGAACTTACAGGCCATGAAAACGTGGTTCAGTTCTTTAATGCTTTTGAGGATGATTCGTATGTGTACATAGTTATGGAGTAAGTTAATTTCCCCCCTTCTATTTTTTTCTTATTTTTGTACGGTTTCGTTGTCTTATATGATTCCAAGCATTATTAGACTGCAATAAATTCTTGATATATCTTTTGACGGCTGATTCCTCAAATCATTTGCGCTGTGCTGTCTTTTCTATATCTGTCGTTTTGTTCCTTTATACGTCTACTAAAGTTAACTGTTTGACAATTTATTTGATTAGGTTATGCGAGGGAGGAGAACTACTTGACCGGATATTGGGCAAGTAAGTTCAGTTTGATCTTGGATGTGATTTATTTTTTCCTTTACTGTCTAGTTGGCTCTTCAGAATGTCTACAATTTCACAAAATTTCGGAACCAGGATCACCGACGACTACAAAATATTATTCTTTTGCTAATTTTCGGTGTTTAGCAATATGTTTTTTCTCTTACCCTGAACTTAGTTTTTCTACCTCTTCTCTTGCAGGAAGGACAGCCGTTATACTGAAAAAGATGCTGCAGTGGTTGTAAGGCAGATGCTGAAGGTTGCAGCTCAATGTCATTTACATGGTTTAGTACATCGCGACATGAAGCCAGAGGTATGGTCAAGTCCACTGGCATATTTAAGCTATGTGAAGTTATGCTACTAGATATTAAATTCATTTTGTTTTCCTCTTTGTTTGCAGAATTTTCTTTTCAAATCAAACAGAGAAGATTCAGCTTTAAAGGCTACTGATTTTGGTTTGTCGGATTTCATAAAACCTGGTGAGGAAAACTATTTATGTCAATCATTTGATTGATTTGTTTCATTTTCACGCCCCTATGTATTAGACATGTTCTTGCAATCTTTATTTGAGACTTCTTGTTAAATCTCTTTGAAATAAAATCTTCAGGAAAGAGGTTTCCAGATATTGTTGGAAGTGCTTACTACGTCGCACCAGAAGTGTTAAAACGGAAGTCAGGCCCAGAATCGGATGTATGGAGTATTGGTGTGATTACATACATATTGCTTTGTGGGAGACGGCCATTTTGGGATAAGACCGAGGATGGTATCTTCAAGGAGGTAACTGAATTCTTATTACATTCTGAATTTCCTGTTTTTTATGTTGAATTTTCTATATATTATCTTTAACGACATGAGTAATTCTTTGACCTTTCCCTTAAAGAACATTAATTAATGTTTTTCTTATATTTAATATATGATCACATCATATGCAGGTCTTACGGAATAAGCCTGATTTCCGGCGGAAACCATGGCCAACCATAAGTACTGCTGCAAAAGATTTTGTGAAGAAATTGTTGGTAAAAGATCCTCGGGCAAGATTAACTGCTGCTCAGGCTCTATGTATGTTTCCAACTTCTTATAATGAGAAGGCTGTTTATAACGTTATCCAGTTTCCTTTCCTTAAAATAATTACATTTGTCATTGCTTCAAACTTAGGGTGTTCAATAATGCTTAATGACGACCTAAACTAAACACTGCTAATATTACATAAATAGAGTCCTACCTTTTTTTTCAAAAAGACGAAAGAGTTTAAGCAATGAATTTATAGCACTTGAAAAACTATTTCATTTCAAACACTGAGTTTAATTGCTGAACTATTTATCCCTAAAATTGGAAGTATTTTGTTTGATCGATATCAAATATTGAGGCTATGATTATTGCAAAATTGCCCCCAATTTAGATTTTTTATAGTTCCAGTTGTATGCAACCGTTTTAAAATTTTTGCATTAACTCTTTTTAAAAACTCTGCAACCTTTTTAATGATGTATGATTACTCTTTTTTATTTTGTTTTCAATGAATGTTTGCTTATATTCTTTATGAATTATTCAAGGGATAATGCAAAGAAAGGAGAAAAACATAGGACAAAAAATAACTTGGCAAAATTAACTGCACATAAATTTTTCCGTTAGTATGCAACAGTCAAAACAATTATTTAAAATTGAAAACCCAGTTATCTAAAATGTGATGAAGAGTACTTTGGTAGTCATTTTCAAAATTAAAACGGGGCTTAAACGCCCTTATATTTAGCTGAATTCTTTCTGTAATTATTCAGCCACATTTGGTTTGCATAATTAATGCAGTTGTTTTTTCTAATAAAATTTTGATTCATTCAGACTTGGCAATCATTCTAAATGGTGTTTCCTTCTTTTCATTTTAATAGAGAACTGAGACTTAAACACAATCATAAATTGTATAAATTTTTCCTTTACCTTTTAAAACATTTTAAACAAAGCTATACCCTAATGTTAAGTTGTATTGATGAATTCTGATATTTACAGCACATCCATGGGTTAGAGAAGGAGGAGAGGCATCCGAGATTCCGATTGATATATCTGTCCTAAATAACATGCGACAGTTTGTAAAGTATAGTCGATTGAAACAATTTGCATTGAGGGTAAGAAGGTTCATTAATTCAAGTCTTTGCAGGCTAGAAATTGCTTAATTTATTTGATGTTGATTTTCTGGTTACTTGGTTATCTTGCAGGCATTGGCCAGCACACTTAATGAAGGTGAGTTTTCAGATCTAAAAGATCAGTTTGATGCAATAGACGTGGACAAAAATGGCGCTATTAGTCTGGAAGAGATGAGACAGGTAACCCATAAATCAAAACACGCCACTTTTCTGTTGGGGGTTAATTTACCCCCCTTAATGTAGAGTACTATTCCCTACTGCTTTGGTCTAAAGTGAAGATTTTGCAGGCTCTTGCTAAAGATCTTCCATGGAAGTTGAAAGAATCCCGGGTATTAGAGATACTGCAAGCGGTTAGTATCTAAGATCCTTTGCAGGCACCATCCATATTTGTTGGCCACTTATCATCCTTTATTCCATGTTTAAAATTTCAAAGATAGAAAGTTTCTGTGTTTCCTGATACTATTTTCTCATCTTTTATTAACATATAGATTTTATCATCTGCACATGTTTTGCTTTTCCCTGTAAAAAGACTAACTCAATTTCTTGTGTGCTGGCAGATAGATAGCAACACAGATGGACTAGTAGATTTCACCGAGTTTGTAGCAGCTACATTACACGTGCATCAATTGGAGGAACATGACTCTGATAAGTGGCAGCAACGGTCACAGGCTGCTTTTGAGAAATTTGACTTAGATAAGGATGGCTATATTACTCCAGAGGAACTGAGAATGGTTGGTGTTTCTGAAACTCCCTTAACAATTTTGGTTGGTCTTTCTCCATCTTCCTTAATAATTTTTAAGATAATTTCTCTCCCTATGATTAAAAGTGGTTCTTCTGTTTTGTACATACTATTTTTTTTGCATTCTTTATCAATCTTTGTGTTATTTTGAGGTGAGGAGTGTTTTAGAATAGCTAGAAAATCTACCCCGCATTAGCTTTGTTATTTGTTTATGTTTAAAAGTGAGTGAATCGCCAGTTCAGGCTCTGCTATTGTAGGTGTCAAACAAAATAGAAATTTCAATTTCACCAACTTTTGATTTTTCTTAATATCAAAAACCAAATTGTCTAACCACTACAATTTTGTAAAGTAATGTTTACAACTTCAAATGCATATTTTCTACAAACTAATAACACTTTCTTTTTCGGCTTTTTAGCATACTGGTATGAGAGGCTCCATTGATCCTTTGCTTGAGGAAGCCGACATTGACAAGGATGGCAAGATCAGCTTACCAGAATTCCGGAGACTTTTAAGAACTGCAAGCATTGGTTCTCGAAATATAACAAGCCCGTCTCACCGTCACAGAAGGGCCTAGATAGATTATACGCGTTTCAGAGGCAGAGACAATTCAGATTTGGGAGTGGTGGAGTTTCCTTTTAAGATGATCATCTCCTGTGCAGATTGTGTTGAAGCCATTGAGATATTTGTTCTGCAGATTTTGCACTCTGGCCATTTTATGGAACTCTAAAACTACAGTAATATTGACTATGGCGACTCGGGGAGGATTGTGTTAAAAGCTTAGTCTAGAGGACTGTGTCAACAAGTGTTTCATAGAGTGTGTATAGACCCTGCTTGGATTGGCTTCAGATATCAAAGTTGAGAGTTTCCATCAGTGTACATTATTTTTTAAGTGTCAGGGTTTTCTGGATTTACTTGTGCCATAACATGTAATGTGTAACTATAAATAAAAATCTTTTATTCTATTCAAAATGAAAAAAAAGGAAGAACCAAAGTAATATATTTAGATGTTTAGATTTCCATTTTATCTATCTCATTATCTCTACTTTTTTTTTAACAATATATCTCTAGACTCTTTGCTACCTGCAAACACAAGAGTATTCAGTACCAGATACTTTTGCTTTCTAATAATTTTTTGTACAAAATTTACTTGAATTAACAAGCAGAGACAAGACAGAATAAAAAAGAAAAGGAGGAAAATGAGGAAAAACAGCGGAAAGAAAGAAGGAAAAGAAATGAGGGAAAAGTAAACGAGAAAAGGATGGAAAAAAGACAAGAGAGAAAAAACAAAGGGAAAGAACGAAGGAAAAGAAACGAGGGAAAAGTGAATGAGTAAAAGATGGAAAGAAAAGAGAAAAAACGAGGGATAAAGAAATGAATTAAAGAAAAAAGAAAAGAAAGATGATAGTAGATGGATGATAAAGTTCCAAGGAAGATGAAAAACATGTTTGAAGATAGAATAAAAGCACACTAGAATATTTGGAATGGTAGAATGTGATGAAATGAAATAAAGTGGTACATATATAATTAAATTCTATTTTTTAGATTTGAAAAAAACGGATGTAGCAAAATAGAATAAGAATAAATCTATCCAATTATATTCCATCAAATTATGAAACAAACTCATATAAATGATACAATGTCACTCAATTTTTGTTCTCCACTCCATTCTATTTTGTTCTAATCTATTAATCCAAACATAATCCGGATGAAAGAGGGAGACTAGGTTAAAATAATTTGTCAAAAAAAATAAATAAAGCAAAAAGTTTAAATTATCCATAATTTTTTTTGATTTTATAGAATAACTTAGACTTTTCAAATAAAAAATATGAGAGTAACATAATCTGCTCCAGGCCGTGCTTAGCGACACCTTTAAGAGCAGTCACAACCATGTTTTGCACTACCAACTGTCTTATTACCGCGAAAAGCTTCTTCACCGCCCTCAATCGATAGCGGCGCTCCTACTCACTGTTAACTACTCCATCCATTCTTATTTATAAGCAAATTTTAACTTTTTAGATACATTGAATAATTGATGTATTTAACCTATATATAGTCAAAATAAATCAATTATTCAATGAATTAAAAAAGTTAAAATTTGCTTATAAGTAAGAATTGAGAAAGTACTTTTTAAAAACTAACTTGACTAACCTATTTTCACTGCATACTAAATTTAAGATGATAATGTTGTTTTTCAATTTCGTCCCTTCAAAGTGTTTTTGCTGGGAGTTTAAGAATAAGTTGACTATTAAGGGTAATAATTGAACTCATATACATTACTTATTAGTTATGGGTTGAACACATAATTTTTTTTAAAGAAATATCTACTATATAGAAATAAAGACAAAATATCTTTTTTTCATCCATTAACTTTTGAAGGAAAATTGCATCACAAAACACAGCGGAAATTAAAATTTTTCTTTAGTGATCCTTATGAATGGACATGATCAGTGATAAAAACCGTTACCTCTTGTGGCGATCGAAACCTTTGATGCCGAATCAAAGGAGCGATCACGAGTGTTGATGAAGAACAACGCCTCTACTCAGTCCACACGAACATATCCCTTCAGTCTCAGTGCTAGCTGATCCGAATGAAGGCTTTAAGTGAGAGAGAAGAAAATACGTCCAGGGTTTCTCAAACCGAATTTTTATCAAATGAAATGCTTCAGCATAAGGGTTCTATTTATAGAACCACTTATGTGGACTACAAGCTAAAAGCCCAATTAAGGCTGCAAGCTAAAAACCCAATTAAGTTGTATATCACTTAAACACGTGGTACCTTACCACATTCCAAATTCACTTAAGTACACCGTACCTTACAGTGTTCTTTATTTACTCTGTCTCTCATCAACCGTCCTTATGTGTGTGACCCTGTAGGTTTTCGCGACGTTGACAATTATATTAAATCACACATTTAACATAATAAACAGTGAGCGATATCTAGCAACACATCACTGCTATCCAAGTCACGAGAATGTCATGTGTTCTGACAAAAACCTTTCCGTGATAATGTTTGTGTGTACAATTACCCTTCTGCCCTTATGTCTATATTGAACACAAGACATAGACCGTGTCACCTTTGTCCAATTCAATATTGGGCCCTTAGATATTTATCCTATTATCTAGGATGGGAAAATTCCATCTAGGTCACTATGTCCCTCAGCATGCTTTGTGAAGTATCCATCAATTGTCTTTATGGTCATCCAGTTACGGACAACGTTTGATTAGCAATAAAGCATTTGAGTCTACATCTAAGGTCCATAGTGGTTTTAGGTCGAAGGGTGGTATAAATCACTTATCACCATGAGAATAACTTATGACACTTTGCATAACATTCTATGTAGTATTCTCATAGCGGATCAATCCAGTATAAATATTACTCCTAATATTTATACCTATGTCAAGACTTGATAACTCCTTATCCATGATCCGTGAGATGTGATCATCAGTCTATCTTCATAATAGTCTTGATGCTTTAATGTTATCCCGCTTCACAATAAAGCTCGACTATGGGTACTTTAAGAATAATGTCCTTATGTTTAATGGAATCTCAAGATTAAGTCACACTTAACATTTTATTAAACAGACTTTATTATTTTGGAAAAACAAACATAATAAAGAAATGTCTTTTATTATTAATAAATAATTCGATACAAGTACCAAAAGTATTGGCCTCTAGGGCTTACTCCAACAACTTTATCTCTAGGTCTAATTTGGTCCCTCAATTTTAAAAGAGGACAATGTAATCTCTTGTGTCTTCAAACAACGTCATTTAAGTCATTTCCGTTTAATTTTCACAAACGGCGTTAATTTTTGAATGTGTGTTATCTGACGTGACATATGTTCATACGGGTGACATATGACGTGGCATATATCCATCACCATGGTCATCAAACATCCAAGCAAAAATCCAATTTTTTTGCCTTATCCTTAAATCAAACCAAGTACATTTTACTTGCATGACAATATGTAGCAACATTGGGCCACTTTACCACTGTTGAATTAATTTGCAAATCAGATATATTTACACTTGTAAATTCCAAGTTGCATCAAATACAACTCCTCAGAATTGGAAAACGCCCAACATTATCATCCCTCTAGGTGAGTGTGATCAATTGGTTCCAATGGGAACGATAAGTAATTGTAAGAATAACACAATACTAACTCGCTAAAGATGCTTACCAAATATACTTCAAAATATATTTGTTCTATCAGTTTCAGTTTTGTAATTCAAGCAATCGTGTTAAGCTTCATTGAGTGCATGCTAAATGTTTGATGTTTTATTGTGTGAGCATTTTTCACATTTTGGTATGCAAAAACCATTATTTTTAAATCCTGAGTTTCTTATACTTGTTATATTATTACAACTGCTTCTTGTTATACTTGTTATTTTTGAATCCTGCTTATTTTTGCAAGAAAGGCCGCTTCTTTATCGTAATTGGCGATGAGAATAGTCTTCACAAAATGGTGAATAAGCATGTACTTAAATTAGCCATAATACTAATGAAGGTAAAATTCCAATTAGAACCTTGTAAGAGGAAGTTCCAAAAATACAAACATTTTTAAACAAGTTCCAAAAATATAAACCTGTACCTGCACTATGAGAAATTTCTTTTCTTCCCTATTTTCCTAAAGAAATAGAAATGGAAAATAATCAATATATGTCTTAAGGATTCGGTGTTGGATTGAACATGTTGTATTCTTATTCATGGTTGAACCATGGAATTTGCAGGAAGCATTGGCTTAGTGGCTGCAAGTTTATTCTGGTGGAATCGGTTCATATGCTCTCCTTACCATGTTGATAACGGTGTTACTGGTGAGCAATTCTTAAATGTGGTTATTTACTCTGTCTTCTTAATAAGGCTTCCTTGTTCTACATATGAGCCACTTGCATATCAACAAAAATAGATTGTAAAATTATTCTTTTCTTTTTCTAATAAAGTTCAACACACTGTTTTCACCAATGCCATCTCTAACTTTTTACCATTTGCATGTTTCAGAATGCTCGTCAGAGCCAAACTTCTACAGAGCACAACCTAGGGCTCTTTTTAGTGGGTATACTCTAAACAACTGCCTTACTTTTTTGTTTCTTTAATCCATGTAGTTATTAGTGAAATATATTTGGCCATTTGAACCATGCTTGTAGAATATGATTCACCCGTTTTCCATGCCTGTAGAAGACTTTCCACCAACAACACCTACAGAGTTTTCTAGCTACTTCACAATAAGCATGGTTGAGCATCTGATAAATCTTTGGCCTTTCCATAAGAATTAATGGAAACTAGTAAACATAAAAGTACTATTTTTGATCTTTCCTATTTCATTTTTATGCAATGAGAAAAATAGAAAAATTTTGTTTAATTTTTTAATGTTTTCATAAATTTTGATTTTGGTTAGGAACAGAATTGGATCCATGTTGGTGAATATCATAATAAATGGAAGATGAAATTTCTTCTTTTTATAAATAATTAAGATAACAATTATATGTAATGTGTAAATTATATAAAAAAAAAGCAAAGTGGACAAGTGTGAAAGTATTGTGCCCTGTAACCAATGTGACAAGGTTTTTGGTGAATGCAAAATTTCGGAATTTTTCTTGGAATTTTGGTGAACTTGATAATAAGCATATGGCACATCAGCGCCAGATGTATGTCAAGTGGTCTTCTATTTTGATTTTGACAAACAGAGCAAACAAAAAGAGGAACCAAAATGGACCTAGAGATAAAGGTAAAGGATCAAAAAAAGTATTTTGCCAATAATAAAAACTCATTTTTTGATATGTGGACGGACACTTATAATTTATCCACAAAAATATCATGCATGGATTTTTCGTTATCCATATTAAGAGATTGTTCTTTCCATACTTAATAGTGAAGAGGCACCCTTAAGAAATCAGAAACCTTTATTTCAAGAAAAAAAATTTAAAAAAGTTTTTATTTTCATTAAAAAAATTAAAAGCAAAAATATTTTTTGTAAAATTTATTAAAATAATTTAATTTAAGATATTTTTTGTGATTTAAAAAAAAAAACGATGAATTTGGTATTTATTTTAAATATGGATGTCCAAAATATGGTTTTGGTTAAAAACCATATTAATGACATGTCTAAAATATGTATTTGGTTAAAATCATACTAATAATTAACCGGTTTTAATAACCGGACTTGAATATGGATATGGATGATCCACATAACTGGTTAATTCGAACATCCCTATCTATGATATACTACATGTGCATCATAACCATCAGCCTCAACTGCCACATCCAGGTGGTATGTGTACGACTTCTCCAAAAATCCAAACTTGGCATGACATCCTCTGGTGTCGTCCATCTTTTGTTAGGCATCACCAGAGTCAACTCCCAAGTATTGCACTATCATATCTAGTACGTCCGATCTAATGAGTCTAGAGTAGTTTAAATATCTTCCCCTAATTAAAATATGTAGGAGGGATGACTCATCATCAAGTGTGATAGACACCTCATCAAACGAAAGATGAATTGAAGAAGTATTTGAGTGCCATCTCTCAATGAAAGCAGATAACAAATCGTTCACCCCAAATCATGCAGCTATTTGCAGAATAAGAAAATACAAAATTTAACTTACGTATCCTCCTTAAACCATAAAACTAAAGAACAAAGCATGCCTAAGTGCTCTACCTTCAAGCTTCAAAGAATCTACATGCATGGCTCAATAAACAACCTATTATGCAAGAGTTTCGAGCTAATTTTCTCAAAGAAACTTCCCTTTCTAAGGTGGCTCTCTTTGAACAAATTTACACTCCTGCAATAGAACTTCCAGAGGTCGGTCTAAATTTTGTCACATCAACCATCCTCACTTCACCTACAACATCAAGGACTTAGGAGACAACAGTTTCGGGCTGGCCAATAGCCTAATGTGATTGGCGCAATATGAAGGCCTAATCCAAACATAAGCGTACATTAAATCAATGAACACGTGGATGCTCTACTGAAGCCCCAAATGATGTAGGACATCGCCTTCATTTTAACTGTTGATGTACATCTAACGACATTACATGTCCCGGGTTGTATCTTCCGGGGACGGTTCTAACCGTCGTTCCTATATATGTGTGACTCTGTTTCACGGCAAAGTAAGATTCATTCACTCACTTGCAAGTTCCACTTCTCTCACTTTGCGACTTGAGCTTTGGAGTGTAACCTTATAGATAAAACACCCCCTTTTACGTATGGAAGACTTTGTCATTGCGTCAGAATCTTTTCTATGATAGTCATCACCAAAATCCTACTCATTTTAAATATTTATTTTTTGGTTAAGTAATCTAATGGTTGGAATTCACCCTTTAAAAATGAACAAATAGGATGTCTTAGGTTCGAACCAGTGTACCTACATACGTCTCTGCACATCTTCCAATTGAGTTGTATTTTACACTGAAATAATTAGTAATAAGTCCTTAACCTGTGGTTTATTTTTAGTCAACATATTACCATATATATAAATAGGTTTCTAAACTAGTTTATAAGTGAATCTCTGAACTAATTGTTTTATTTATTTATTTTGGAAAATAGGTCCTAAATTAGTTTAAACACATAAAAGTTTATTTATTACGATATAAAATTGCAGTTATATTACAAAAGTTGTTATGTCTCAAATCAGATCACAATTAAAAAAATCATTTCAAAATTTTACCATTTAAAAACATTTATCGATAAAAAGATGAATATTAATGTCTTTTATTTTCATATTTTCATACTATAATAAATTTCATATTTTCATGTTTTCATATTATAAATTTCATATTTTCATACTATAAATTTTCATATTTGGAAAAGAGACAATAGAGGAAATAAATATCATATCTTATCATACATGTTTCTATAGTTACGTCTCTAAATATCAATCAACTTTTTTTCATTATCTTGTATCATAAATATTTTTAGAAATTTAATTTGATATATTATTGTTTTATATCAAAAACAGTATTTTATTTATTTATTTCCTCTAGAGTTATTGTTACTGTTTCTTCTATAATTTGAATAATTGCTTACATTGCACTTCTCATATTTCATCCAAATCTCAGAACTTTTGCACATTGACCAATCAAAACTAGTAGCTAGAGAATGCAAAATATATACACTCATAGTTTCAAACATATTCTGAAACCATGAATGCTAGTTAATATGCCATAACCGTTTTAATATATAATTAATCACATTAGTTATACATGATTACCATTCTTGTAACTGATATTTTTGATTATTTCATATCATTTCAATTTTCATTTATATAGTAAAAAATCATGAATCACAATGATCTTGATCAAACTATACTACACTTGTTATTGCTGCTGACATTTGCTGACAAAAGATGTCTCAAAATGATGGCGGAGCCTTAAAAATCGAGGAAGCGAAGCCTACCGCGCCGCCCGTGAAAGAACAATTACCTGGAATTCAGTATTGCATTAATAGTCCACCTCCATGGCGTTAGTACATTATTCTTTAATTTTCTGAAAATTTGAATGCAAATGTTAACATTTTAGTACATATATAGAATAATGTGAACATGTAATATAGGAAATATTCAAAGTTTATATAAAAAAATATATAGTAGTATTAGAAAATTTGATTCAATCTTTGATCCTAAAAATGCAGGTGAAGCAGTGATATTAGGGTTTCAGCATTACCTTCTGACTCTTGGCATTACTGTTTTGATTCCAACTATAATTGTTCCTCAAATGGGTGGAGGAAATGTGAGAGATTTTTTCTGATCCATTTTTGATTCCTTTTAAACCACTTTTATAATATTTTGATTCAATGTAGGTTGAGAAGGCCAAGGTGATACAGTCCCTTCTGTTTGTTTCTGGACTAAACACCTTCCTTCAATCTTTATTCGGAACTCGATTACCGATTGTAGTTGTTGGTTCATACACTTACATAATACCTATACTTTCTATTGTTCAAGCTAGCAGATATAATGCATATTCAGATCCTTATGAGGTAAACAAAATTATTTTGCATGCTTCTATTTTTTGTTTCGTCGCTCTTTAGTATTTGTTTGATTTTTTTTCGCTAGAGGTTTACTATGACAATGAGAGGGATTCAAGGTGCTTTGATCATAAGTTCGAGTTTCCAAATCGCTATTGGATTTTTCGGGTTTTGGAGGAATGCTGTAAGGTAAGTTAGTATTTTTGATCAAATTTTTTTAGCAACTTTTTGATTTATTGATTCATTATCTTATATGTGCTTATTGCTTTGTTTACAGGTTCCTTAGTCCACTTTCTGTTGTTCCATATGTAACATTCACTGGACTTGGTCTATATCAACTTGGTTTCCCAATGGTAAGACTCAAGAATTATATACCCTTGTGATTTCTTGCTTCTTAAGTTTGAATCAACAATATGTTAGTAAATTTGCAGCTTGCGAACTGTGTCGAAATCGGGCTTCCTGCGTTAATTATAATGGTTTTCATCTCACAGGTAAGTTGTTAATCTTGTACTAGTAATTAAACCAAGTTTGAATACAGAAATTGTAAAACTAAATCTGTTCGATTTTCTTTCTGCAGTATCTTCATCGGTATATTAGCACCGTGAGGCCTATACATGACCGATACGCAGTGCTATTTACCGTTGCAATTGCATGGTTATTTGCACAGCTTTTAACTACTTCCACTGCATATAACCACAAGTCAGAAAGTACACAGAATAGCTGCCGCACGGATCGTGCTGGACTCATTACTTCCGCGAAATGGTGAGAATATTTCCAGGCCGGTTTCCTCAACTGGTTTTGATCATTTACTTAACATGGCTAAGGAAGTTGCTGAGATTTTTATGCAGGGTGTATCTTCCTTACCCTTTTCAATGGGGGCCTCCTACTTTCAATGTTCTTGAAGCTTTTCCTATGATGGCTGCTTCTATAGTTTCTCTTTTTGAGGTAATCACTTAATTCCTTGGAACCCAAGTAACTAGAATTTCATGCCATTCTAGTTACTATATTATGCAGGTGAATCGTCAATGCAACTTCGCTTGTTAATAACTGGTTTAAAACCTTTTTACTTGCAGTTTTCTGGTACATCCTATGCTGCTGCAAGATATGGAAGTGCCACGCCCGTGCCACCTTCGATTATAAGCCGCGGAGCTGGTTGGGTGGTATGATTCAATACCTTGTAATCCTCTTTTACATAAAATGAAACAAAATGTGATATACAAGTTTATTAATGTCGTTGTTATTTTGATTTTAGGGAGTAGGTGCTTTTCTCAGTGCTATATTTGGCTGTGTAACCGGAACTACAGCATCTGCGTATGTTTAGCCTAACTCCTTTTGTTTTTGTTTTTCTCAATGCTTGGTAGAGATTTGTTAACTTGATCACTTAAAGAACATTCCTTAATCTCTTTTCGCTGATTTTTACGATTATGCTTTACACTTGTTTCAGGGAAAATGCTGGTTTACTAGCATTAACAAAAGTAGGAAGCAGAAGAGTAATTCAAATATCATCTGGCTTTATGATTTTCTTCTCTATATTCGGTACTGTTTTACATCGAACACGAATCCATAGTTACGTAGACATAGTATTAATCATCTGATACTGATAATGATATATCTCATTGTTATTTCCTTTTGAATCAGGTAAATTTGGAGCAGTTTTTGCATCTGTTCCTTTCCCTATCATAGCAGCATTATATTGCGTATTATTCGGCTATGTGTGTAAGTTCATTCATTGAAGATAATGATTATGTTTTTTTTTTTTTTGTGAGCATATATATTTGAAGAACTTAACAATATTTGGTAATTTGAAACAATGTAGCTTCTGCTGGTCTTGGTTTTCTCCAATTCTGTAACCTTAACAGTTTCCGAACCAAATTCGTGTTAGGCTTCTCATTCTTCTTAGGAATCTCCATACCACAATATTTCTCACAATATTTTTATGTCAAACATGAACAAGGAAGTCCTAGATGGGTAAGACACATAAAAATCTCAACCAAAAAACAAAAATTTTAAAATTTCATTTATATGATTATCAACTAATGATTGTTAACTAATTTGAATACAGTTATGTGATATCGTAAGTGTGATCTTCATGTCACATGTAACGGTTGCTGCGTTGGTTGCTCTAATTTTGGATCTCACGCTTTCTGGCGACGATGATGCAGCGAAAAATGACAGTAGTTTGAAATGGTGGGAGAAGTTTAGCTTGTATAGTTCAGATGTTAGAAATGATGAGTTCTATTCTTTACCTTGCAGACTCAATGAGCTTTTCCCATCACTTTAAGAGAGATGATAGAGGCTTTTGTTATATCTTGAAATCAACTCATTTTCTTGTTGAAAAAATTGTTTGTATTTTGTAATTGTGGTAACATGGTTTCACTTGGATTTGTTTTGGAAGTAATGCATGACATGAGAACAATTTTCTGATTATTATAGAGTGCTTAACATGTGATCTTTGAAATAATGTAACCATTTTGCTCTAGACAACTAAGGGACAATTTGAAAACTTCTTTCATGGCATAAGAGGCTAAAGGGATGGAGAAAATCTTAATAGTAATTACTAATGAATAATTTATATTTTTATTACTGCTCATAAATATGTAACCGACCATAATTAACATTTTTTTTTATATTTAAAAAGGGGATTGGCTTTTCAAAATGTTGCATTAGTAATCGTTTATTAGAGTTTAGAATTAGATAACATAAATATAGAATGAAAAGGAGCAAGAAAAAAAAGTGACTACACCATATAAAACTAGATTTATTGGTATTTTTGGTTTGCTACTTCCACCCTTATGTGTTATCCTCCGTTACCGTGAAAAGATTTCAATGTTTCCGGCGTCCAAAGATGCATCTTTAAACATGTCTTTTTTACATATGTTTTTAGAGATACATCAGTCTATGGGCTTTCCGAAGATACATCTCTAGAATATGTTTTGTTAGTTCAAAAACCAACATAAATTAACATCAAAATAAATATTACATAGATAAACATTACATTAAATTACATGTCATTACAAACAGGTGATTCAGGACATTGCAACATCCTTATAATATCTTCGGCTGATCTTTGAATCGTCGTATCCACTTCAATGAGACCCTTTGTTGAGTAACGGTAAAAGGTACTCCACATAACTTTCAAATAATCATATGTTTCCAGTTCAAGCATGGCGAACCGTATCTTCCCTTCTTGTCAATCGAGGGTGAATGATACTTGAGCTTGCCAACTCTCTGATTTTTTTGGATATCGTAGGAGAGTATTCGGTTTGGATTTTAGATCAACGAGAAGCATGTCCTCGGAGACTCTAAACTGAAGTGGAAGATTCGCGCCATTGAAAGACACAAATGCAAGAATGGGATAGAGATTCATTATGGTTTTTGTAACGAAAATGGAATGAGAGACCCTATTTATAGAAATTGTAGATCAATAAAGACCTTATAAACCCTATCATATAATTAGGAGAGACTTCGAAGATAGATATTCAGATTCATGCTTTTTTTCTTCAAAAAACAAGGTTTTATCCGGAGATGCATCTCTTGATAATCCCTTGTTTTTTAAATAATTAGAAGGTGTGTCTGGATATGCATCTTCGGAGCCACTAAAAAATTACAGTGAACAAAATCAAGGTATTATGCAGAGCAGAATTTCAAAACCCAAAAATTGTCCAAAAAATACCATCTAATTTTATAACATTATGCAATGTGTTACATACAAACAATGTGTTATGTTGTTAGATTACAACTAAAATGCACCAAAATATATGTCAAAGCCTAAATTTATTGGTGATTCATTCTTCAATATTTTCTTATTTGCTTCTCTTTCAATGTCGCTTAACTTGGTGAACTCTTTCGTCCTTTCTAAAAAGTGATACGGCCAAGTTTCAACATCTTGTGTGAAATGTGTCGTCCACTCCAATGATGTCTTTGGTATAGGACATCTCGGTTTCAACTAAACCTTAACAACATTTTGCTTTTTGATAGCCAACTAGTAAACATGATGCGTTCGGATGGATTTTGAGGTGACTTACTCCTAAGTGGAAAAAATGTTTCCGAGAAACAATATCATGTTAAAGCAATACAAACCCTATCATAAGCATTTTCTATAAGGTGTCCCATTTCTAGGATGAACATCCATTTTTCAAATGGCGTTGGATCCATAAGACAAAGAACTAGAGCATTGAGAATTAGATCGTAATTTGCTTTATTCTCATATAGCTTTGTTCCCGTTTAGGGGCACCCTTTGTTTTAACTAATTTTGACGGTGGTTTCAAATCCATTGCTTCTGGATAGGCATTCTTTCTCAATTTCTCTTTGATATGTAATTTCATTATGTCATCAACTTTCATGAATCTCTCTTGGATCACTTCCCACTCGGTCATGATAGATATTGGTACCAATTAAAATTCTGGTATACCAGACTTCAGATGTCCTATGACATGCCGAGACATCTAATCTGATAAAAACACACAGGAAAGGTATAAACATACATACACAATACTGAAAAGTAAATAACAGACCAGAATTGTTAATCCAGTTCGGTGTACAACAACACCTACTCTGGAAGCTACCAAGCTAGGAAGGAAATCTACTATTAGTAGTATCAAGTCGAAGCTAAACAACCTCCGGTTTATAACTTCTTACTTAATCCACACCCAATGAAACTTCTACCTAGAAACTTCCTAGATATGAGAAACTCCTCTCACTTCCAATCACCACAGCGATGTCTCACAATAACAATCTAGTTAGTGATATTGACGACTCTTTACCTTAATCTTCAATTACAAGAAACACTAGATTAATAACTTCTTAATCAAGAATACTTGATCTTGCTTAAAAGTTTCGATCAAGAACAATAATAGAAAATTACATCTATATAACATCAATTCTACTTTCATATCAACATGAAATTCGAGAGGCTCACACATACAAACTCTCTAAGAGAGTGGCTTACAGACTCAACCATAATAATATGAAACTTTACATTTTCGGCTGGTTACTTTCCTAGGTTACAATGCTTCTATTTATAACCTTTTTCCCAACTGGATTTGGGCTTCAAATCACAATATATCAGATGCTACAAATATGCAGAAATTTCTGCCTAATAATAGGTCTTCAATCATAACCTTCCTAATTTATCTCCATAATTTGAAAGTGCATATTCTTCTTGATTATGACTTGAATCTTCCAGACCTTTAAAACCGGCGCCACATAGGACTGCATAATATTCCCAAAATATTCTGCATCTGTTAAATCTTGAACTGATCCAACAGCTCATCCCAAACAGTCACGATGTCGAATGACTCCGAATAGGACATCTTGTTCGACATGTTGCTCCAGATGATGAAATATTTCATGTCAACACGTTTCTTCATAAAATAGGACTTCTTGCTCAACCTGTTCTTCTTAGCAAGTTAACACATCCTATTTAACATATTGCTGCTATATTTGTTTTACTAAAATTAATGTCAATCAACAAAATAGAGAACTAAAAATCTTCCTCTTTGGCAAATTTTGGCTAAAACAAATAAACAAAATACAACTCAGAATTACAGCAATAAAATGATTACAAACATCAGCAATCTTTAGAAGCTACTAAACATAGCAACGACAACATGGAGGAACATCTCTTCCCAATCATAATGATGTTAGGACATCATATTTGACACTTTCTTTACAGCAGCTCCATTGCATCACAAAAACTCAACACCAAAGAACAACATCCTCAGAATAAGGGGTAGAAAGTTATGAAGTCATTTGGTGTACATGAGGAAGAAGATAGCTTGCACTCCCCATCAACCTAAGAACCTTTTCTTGTCACAGAGGGATAAATCTTCCTCTCAAGTACCCAAGAACCTTTTATTGTCACAGAGGGATAAATCTTCCTCTCAAGTGGTGGCATAAGAAAACTATGGAGAATAAAAGAACCCTTAAGAAGCATTACACAGACAAATGATCAAACATCCTATTCGACATATTCGTAGAACATTTGGAGGAACATACTCCAGACTGAACATCTGAGCACACCCTTTTGGACGTGCCTTCACAAAACCAAATCAAAACTAATCCAGCCAAAATACCAAAAATGCTGCACAAAAATATCCATCTATTCAGAAGTATAATCCCAATGTTTTCCACTGGATTCTACAAACACTACTTTTGTCCAGCACAAAACAAAATATCAAGACATCAGAACATCACATGTGTGACATCTTAAAAAAACTCATAGAGTCCTTCCAAATTGTGCAGAGAAAAATAAATTCTCCCAGACACAAACACTGTCTTCGTGTGTAATCTTGATTCAAACACCCAACTTTACATGGCTATAACCAACCATGCCTTGTCTAGAGCACCAATAACTACATACAGTGGCCTAATTTCACGACAAGTTTTCTGACATCACAACCTCATAAGAGGTATAACAGCTCCACAAGCTTGTACAACACACAAGCTTAAAGAATATCAACATTATTGCAATAACCATCTATAGACAAATAATTAACTCCCCTTATCATGGATAAACAATGCTCCTTTTGAGCACATCCGATCCTTCTTTCTTCTTCAC
The DNA here is from genome assembly GCF_029867415.1 of Vicia villosa. Lineage (NCBI taxonomy): Eukaryota > Viridiplantae > Streptophyta > Magnoliopsida > Fabales > Fabaceae > Vicia > Vicia villosa. Next base: position 126,449,787 of record NC_081181.1, on the reverse strand, counting down.
TTTCATAAGGACACGCCTGATAAGCGCCCTTCACAAAATTCCTTGGATAGACATGATTTCTCATCTCAAACTCCAAAAATTCTTAGTTTTCTTAAAAGCGCTACTAAGATCCAGAATAACAAGCTCTTTCCTAGAGTTACTTGTTGCAAAAGAAAAACACCTCCCAGAAAAATATTTTAATCAAATCACACCATCTGACAAAATTCCTTTGCCCTTACATCTACTTGCAATTGCTGAAACTAGTGAAGTGTTCAATGTAACACCCCTTTTATACCCCAAAATAAATAAGCATATAATCAGAGAATAAGCATGCATATAACAAAAGGGCGTCACATCGATGTTTTCAAAAAAACTAAAAACCTTTAAAAACTGACAGCATTTACTTACAATATATGATACACCTGGTCATTTCAAATAACACTCCTCCATTAATCATATTTTATCCAGAATATGCATTCACAGCGGAAAGTAAAACTCATGTATTTCATATAAATGATACATGTCCCATACCATGATCATATCTCCATAAACAACTCATAAGATAACCATAATCATAATATTTGGCTGAAGGCCTCTCAACAACAAGTAACTAATTAAACATGTTCGCAAGTTATAACAAAATGCATAAACAAATAGAACATGAGTTCAACGTCTAAGCTACCCAGTGTTACATGACCAGAGCATTGACTCACTACTTAATTACCAAGCAACTCGGAAGAAACTCCGACTAGATCACACGCCAGCTACTAATCTTCAAACCTGCATGTCGCCAAACGAGGGCAACATTAAAACAGAAGGGTGAGAATACAAACCATTATGAAGAAAGTATAACAGAATACAATGGTTAAATCAACACTTCAAGTAATTATTCATACTATGTATAACCATTTAGATAATAGTAATCCACCCATTCTTCACATGTTATCGAGTATACAACAAGCTGGAATAGTATAATATTTCAATTCTACTATTATATTCTCAATTAAGTACACAATCATAGTTATCACATATCCACACATTTGAGCAAGTATGTGTTCAAACTTCACTCATTTCAATTATCAAATTCATACACATATCACAACTACATCAACTCCACATACTCAATTATCGCATAATTTTAATGTGACTCGATGCAAGATATGTGACGCTATGCATGTGGTACCGAATTGTGAACCCAAGGTTTCACCGCTTTCCGATTCAATATCTAGAATCCAAGCCACGCTTCCGATCCGGACAAGACCAAAGCCCACCAAAATGTAAACATATAGTTTACCGCCTCCGATTCACTCTAGAATCTAAGCCTCGCTTATGTTTCAAAGCAAACCACCTTTGTTTCAAGGCATCCATGATATGAATGTATGTACAATGTAAATCAAACATATGCAATTAAGATCATCTCTACCATCTTAATATTTAGCATATCACAATAATTCACTCAATGAATTATCCACAATATTGTACACAACATTCTCATCACATAAGCATTATTCACATATAATAATCAACACACAATTCCAATTCACCATTTCAATTAACACTATTAATTAACACCATCATAGGCTAACTCTCAATTGTCAATTTTATAGGATTTTCTCTTTTTAATAATAAAACTAAGAAGCCATTATAAATATACTATCTAACTACTCATAAAATTTCAACTTTGGAATAGTTAACAAATATCTCCATTTACTAATTTATATATATATATATATATATATATATATATATATATATATATATATATATATATATATATATATATATATATATATATATATATATATATATATACACATCACATTTCATTCAATGAAAGTAATGTATTCACGTTTCTTTTAATTGAACTAGCCATGTACAGTAATGCTTCTATTATTAAAATGGATTGGCTCACGTTTCTCCTTGTGGCCAATGTTACATCACTGCAGCATTTGTTTTCTTTCCATAGCATATATTGTACTTACATTTATTATAATTGAATAAATAATCTAGTAATGAATGGTCCCTTCAAATCACCTATTGTATTACTACTAGTCACTTCTATTCATAAAGCATGACAGGGTATTCACATGTTCACTTTAGTAAGTTACATCATTAGCCAAGTAACAAAAATAAAAAAAAAAGAAAACAATGAAAGAAACAGGGCATTCCTATTGGCCAAGAGAGCAGCTACAGGGGCGGTGTATTTAACTACCATATAGGATTATGTTTGTGAACTATCAAGACAACACACGCTACAGTGAAAGGGCATTGCATTTGGTATTCATTTGGTAAAAAGGTAGTAGTAGTATATTTTTTTTTCGGTTTCCTTCAATTGGGAACAGAATGAACAGGGTCATATGCATTTATTAAATAAAGTGTGGTTTTCATGTTTTCACTTGGATACTAGCGGCTAACCGTGGCAGTACTCTTTTCTATTAATAAAAACAAATTGGTGATTCACAATATATATATATATATATATCCGCCCAAAGGAACTAGATGCAGCATGAATAACATAGTTACCTCATTTCATTTCATTTATTTATTTCAGTTTCTAGATTTCACTACACACAGCATAATAGTAGACTAACAGGAATGTAATTTTAACGGAACAGTACCTAAATCTTACATTTCATGGAAAATTTCAGGTTCTAAATAACAAAGCCAAATCATAGTAACTACTCTATCCATCATCCCCATATACTAACCCACAATGATTTGGGATTCTCCCCCTTACCTCTTGATTTCTCCTCCAAAACCCTAGTTCCTCTTCTTGTTCCTCTCCTCCACTTCAATTCTTCAAACCAGAAAATGAAAATGAGTTTCCCTTCTTACTATCTTTATTTATTATATTGGGCTTCAAATGAATAACACCTCCCAATTGCTTATAACCCCAACAAATAGGCCCAATTGATAAAATAGATTAGTCAAATAAATAATTATGCTCCAACAAATAATATTATTACCCTTAATATTATTTTCCGATTAATCCAATTAAATCCGAATTTATCTCAAATAAATAAAATCCAATAATAATATTATTTCTAATATTATTTCTCTACATACTCCACTTTATTAATTCTCCGATTAACCGAATAAATTCCAACTTCACTTAATAATCCGAACATGTTTCTCAATAACACCGACGATCCAATTAATTATCAAACTTCGTCCAAATTAAGTAAATAAATTCTTATTTAATTATTCAGTTAATTAAATTCGGGCTGTTACAACTCTCCCCCACTTAAAAGATTTTCGTCCTCGAAAATTCCGTCGACGCAACCATCTCAACACCAAAACCACATCCACTCTCTCTCTCTCTCTCTCTCTCTCTCTCTCTCTCTCTCTCTCTATTCATACCGATACAAAAGGTTCTACACTTACGACTACACAAAGCTTCAAAAGATGTCATTCCAATATCTAAAGAAGATATCATGCAAATACACAATCTTTTCGATGCACAACTTAGCGAGTCTCTTCATCGAATAATCCATCTTCATCAGAATAAAACGAGCACATTTCGTCAACTATCCACACTAACCTAACTCACTTCACAATTACTCGATGCCTCGTCAATCTCGAAACAAAATCCATAGAGATACTATCTCACTTCCACTCGAAAATCGATAACTGTTGCACCAAACGAAACGCTTCCTGACAATCCAACTCAAATACATAGTTCCGGTATATTCCTCCTCATACTTTACCACAAGTAAGCTTCAACATACCAAACTTAACACACGAAGACGTCGCTTCACAACCAAACTCAACTCTCTAAATCGTTCCAACGATTTCCAATTCTTGAATTCTCAACATAACTTATAAAATTATTTCCTACCCAATGCATCGGCCACAACCTTCGCTTTTCCAGGGTGGTAATTCAAACCAAAGATTAGAATCCTTCAAAATTCTACTCGTCTTGTTTGCCTCATATTCAACTCTTGTGATCACTCAACACATCAAACCTTGATCCAAACAAACAATACCTCTTACATTCCAAAACAAGCACAACGACAAGCAACTCCAATACATACATCGAATAATTCCTCTTATGTACTTTAAGTTACCTTGAAGCGTAAGCTACTACTTATCAATATCTGCACCAACACACCTCAACTCGAAATCCCATATCCACGAAAATTCACTTCTTCCAACTAAAATTCACATTCAGAAAGCTTTACATAACCTTCTTCTCTTTCAGCACCGATAACACAATCCTTAATGTTCAACATGATCATCGTTGCTCTTAGAATCAATTATCTTCAAGAAATATTACCTCATAGAATCTTCTTTCTTCTTACTCGACAAAACATGCGTAACTCTACGACCACACACTCAGACAACGAACCTCTTCTCAAACAATTCCTCAAATCTACTCTCCAACTTCTCCTTAGTCGCTTTACACGCTACCAAATTAGTAATACACGTCTATCTCGTTCAATACGATATCGTCTCCTATCAACAATAGATTAAGGGTGATCAAGTCCTCAATTTGTCAATAGACAATCGACAATCATAATGAAACATAAACTACCATTACTAACTATAATAGTGTTCCTTCAAAACTCATACTCGAAATCACTTAAACACCAAGATTCAAAATCCCCCTTCAAGTTACAATTACTTGATTCAACTCCAAACAGTTCATACCTAAATTCATCAACTTGGTCTAACGGAGAACAAATTACATCGATTCTCAAAATCTCTACCAAAGATGATCAACGAATAATTCAAACACGTAAAAGAAATAGAAACAAAGCCACAACAGTTGTATCAATAACTACCCTTCCATGCATAATAAATATAACATGATCCAATCTTATAGCACAATCCAAAGAATAAAATAATGCGTTGCACCATTATCAATAATAAAGCACGTACCTCAGATTAACTCATCCTTAAAAGTAGTCTCAACACCAAACAACGCAAACACTTTTCCTTTCGCTTGATCCTTCTTTGGCTTATCGCACATGGCACAATTGTGTCCTTGCTCGCCACAACTGTAGCAAACCCTAGTCGGACCAACTCCACAATCAACAGTTTTGTGACCTATCTCGCCACACCTGTAGCACTTAATCTGAGCAGAAGCTCCTCCCCCACTTGGCTTCTTACTAAGACCAGATTGTTTCCTCATGTCATCATACGATTTCTCACGGAACTGTTCTCCTCCTCGTTTCAACTGTAGAAACATCACTTCTTTCTTTCCACGCACATCTTCTGGAAAATAGTTTCCCAAAAATGCATTACGGAAAAGAGTCCAAGTAACTTCAATACCTTCTCTTTAAATCTCCTCACAGTATTACTCCACCAAACGTCAGCTTCTTTTGTCAGCACGTGAGTACCAAACTGTACCTTCTGTACATCAGTAAAACTCACGACTTGAAAGATCTTCTCAATTTCTCTCATCCATGCGTGCGCTTTTTCCGGTCCATACCCTCCTTCAAAGATCGGCGGGTTGCACCTTTGAAAGTCTCCAAAAGCACGAAACTCATCCTTTCCTCCATAACCGACATTCTCTTGCGGCGCTTGTCCAGTCGCACCAGTCCACCTCATCATTTCCTCAACATTAATGTCAACATTCCTTCCTGTAGCCATCATCCTAAAAAACCATACAAAACAGTATCGATCGTGTCAGATACACGAATCAAATACAACAGGATAAAAGACATTAATAACCTTGACCAACTGGTCGACCATGCTCTGATACCACTAATGTAACACCCCTTTTATACCCCAAAATAAATAAGCATATAATCAGAGAATAAGCATGCATATAACAAAAGGGCGTCACATCGATGTTTTCAAAAAAACTAAAAACCTTTAAAAACTGACAGCATTTACTTACAATATATGATACACCTGGTCATTTCAAATAACACTCCTCCATTAATCATATTTTATCCAGAATATGCATTCACAGCGGAAAGTAAAACTCATGTATTTCATATAAATGATACATGTCCCATACCATGATCATATCTCCATAAACAACTCATAAGATAACCATAATCATAATATTTGGCTGAAGGCCTCTCAACAACAAGTAACTAATTAAACATGTTCGCAAGTTATAACAAAATGCATAAACAAATAGAACATGAGTTCAACGTCTAAGCTACCCAGTGTTACATGACCAGAGCATTGACTCACTACTTAATTACCAAGCAACTCGGAAGAAACTCCGACTAGATCACACGCCAGCTACTAATCTTCAAACCTGCATGTCGCCAAACGAGGGCAACATTAAAACAGAAGGGTGAGAATACAAACCATTATGAAGAAAGTATAACAGAATACAATGGTTAAATCAACACTTCAAGTAATTATTCATACTATGTATAACCATTTAGATAATAGTAATCCACCCATTCTTCACATGTTATCGAGTATACAACAAGCTGGAATAGTATAATATTTCAATTCTACTATTATATTCTCAATTAAGTACACAATCATAGTTATCACATATCCACACATTTGAGCAAGTATGTGTTCAAACTTCACTCATTTCAATTATCAAATTCATACACATATCACAACTACATCAACTCCACATACTCAATTATCGCATAATTTTAATGTGACTCGATGCAAGATATGTGACGCTATGCATGTGGTACCGAATTGTGAACCCAAGGTTTCACCGCTTTCCGATTCAATATCTAGAATCCAAGCCACGCTTCCGATCCGGACAAGACCAAAGCCCACCAAAATGTAAACATATAGTTTACCGCCTCCGATTCACTCTAGAATCTAAGCCTCGCTTATGTTTCAAAGCAAACCACCTTTGTTTCAAGGCATCCATGATATGAATGTATGTACAATGTAAATCAAACATATGCAATTAAGATCATCTCTACCATCTTAATATTTAGCATATCACAATAATTCACTCAATGAATTATCCACAATATTGTACACAACATTCTCATCACATAAGCATTATTCACATATAATAATCAACACACAATTCCAATTCACCATTTCAATTAACACTATTAATTAACACCATCATAGGCTAACTCTCAATTGTCAATTTTATAGGATTTTCTCTTTTTAATAATAAAACTAAGAAGCCATTATAAATATACTATCTAACTACTCATAAAATTTCAACTTTGGAATAGTTAACAAATATCTCCATTTACTAATTAATAATATATATATATATATATATATATATATATATATATATATATATATATATATATATATATATATATATATATATATATATATATATATATATATATATATACACATCACATTTCATTCAATGAAAGTAATGTATTCACGTTTCTTTTAATTGAACTAGCCATGTACAGTAATGCTTCTATTATTAAAATGGATTGGCTCACGTTTCTCCTTGTGGCCAATGTTACATCACTGCAGCATTTGTTTTCTTTCCATAGCATATATTGTACTTACATTTATTATAATTGAATAAATAATCTAGTAATGAATGGTCCCTTCAAATCACCTATTGTATTACTACTAGTCACTTCTATTCATAAAGCATGACAGGGTATTCACATGTTCACTTTAGTAAGTTACATCATTAGCCAAGTAACAAAAATAAAAAAAAAAAGAAAACAATGAAAGAAACAGGGCATTCCTATTGGCCAAGAGAGCAGCTACAGGGGCGGTGTATTTAACTACCATATAGGATTATGTTTGTGAACTATCAAGACAACACACGCTACAGTGAAAGGGCATTGCATTTGGTATTCATTTGGTAAAAAGGTAGTAGTAGTATATTTTTTTTTCGGTTTCCTTCAATTGGGAACAGAATGAACAGGGTCATATGCATTTATTAAATAAAGTGTGGTTTTCATGTTTTCACTTGGATACTAGCGGCTAACCGTGGCAGTACTCTTTTCTATTAATAAAAACAAATTGGTGATTCACAATATATATATATATATCCGCCCAAAGGAACTAGATGCAGCATGAATAACATAGTTACCTCATTTCATTTCATTTATTTATTTCAGTTTCTAGATTTCACTACACACAGCATAATAGTAGACTAACAGGAATGTAATTTTAACGGAACAGTACCTAAATCTTACATTTCATGGAAAATTTCAGGTTCTAAATAACAAAGCCAAATCATAGTAACTACTCTATCCATCATCCCCATATACTAACCCACAATGATTTGGGATTCTCCCCCTTACCTCTTGATTTCTCCTCCAAAACCCTAGTTCCTCTTCTTGTTCCTCTCCTCCACTTCAATTCTTCAAACCAGAAAATGAAAATGAGTTTCCCTTCTTACTATCTTTATTTATTATATTGGGCTTCAAATGAATAACACCTCCCAATTGCTTATAACCCCAACAAATAGGCCCAATTGATAAAATAGATTAGTCAAATAAATAATTATGCTCCAACAAATAATATTATTACCCTTAATATTATTTTCCGATTAATCCAATTAAATCCGAATTTATCTCAAATAAATAAAATCCAATAATAATATTATTTCTAATATTATTTCTCTACATACTCCACTTTATTAATTCTCCGATTAACCGAATAAATTCCAACTTCACTTAATAATCCGAACATGTTTCTCAATAACACCGACGATCCAATTAATTATCAAACTTCGTCCAAATTAAGTAAATAAATCCTTATTTAATTATTTAGTTAATTAAATTCGGGCTGTTACATTCAACATAGTAGTCATGCATTCACTAGGCATACTACTATAGACATGATCAAAGTCTCCACATTCTAATCCACACATCCAGAAATTCTTCTTCTGATTATAAAGATTAGCATCAAACTCCACATCCATAATCCCTTACATCCTCCAAGGACAACTACCAACAGGCCTAATGTTACATCATTTATGACATCAGGTTCATAATAAAGAACCCAATCACTTTGGTTCTTAACTCACCATTCAAAGGACTCATTATGCATATAAGTCCTTGACCCAAGAAGATCTCCATAGAACACATCTTCAACATCTACCACACTAGAGAGCCGTGGAGAGAAATAAACTCTCAAATAATTTCTGAAACATAGTGTTCAGAATGCAGAATTGCACACACACATCAGAAAAATACTCAGCTCCCGTCAAATTATTTGCAATCAATCACATGCATACCTTCATCAAAGGAACATTTATTCATGTTCCTATCATCACATATTCTATGAGAGATACAGTCAGCTGATAATACTACATTCTCACACTATGTAGTACATTTGATCTAACATCCTTCTTCTGCACACTACTTACCACAAGTGGATTCTTCATCATGCCAAACAATCATGAAAACCATTCAAACTACAAATCATGCCATATTAGGCTAGTGATTGGACTTCACACTCCACCATGATCTTCATAACAACTTCCATTTTTGAAGAAGCAAACTCCTGAGATGAAGTTCCAACATCATTTCTAACATCAATCTCAAACAAATGGATTTTACAATTCATTATGGCTTTGAAGATAACACCCTTAGTAATCGAGACACATCTCTTGAAGGAAACACAAGAGACCCATACATCAGCAGCTGATCAACCTTCAAGGCCAGATCATGAATACATGCAGTAGCATGCACACCCCAAGAATGTCCTTCTCACAGTCACAATATCTAGACATCCTGTCTGACTTTGAGGTGTTAGATACCATCCTTCTGCACCTAAAGAGAAGGTTCCATCTAATAGGTATTTGGAGCATACTACAACAAACATGGCAGTGAATGATCATCATAGGCCACAAGTAGACTGTTCAAAATAAGTCTGCTTCTCCCATTCCTTCAAGACACAAGGATACCCTTCAATCCTTACAAAAACAAATGTTCCATCTTGTGAGGACACCACGAAACTGAAACCCAAGCTTAAGGAGAACCTTCCCATACAGATGACATGGAGAAAATAACCATACTTCCTTTCTTAAGAACCGTGATCCTTTGGTCCCTAATAAGTCTAACAACTCCTCCTTTCTACAGATAAATTATGAAATGCTCACCCTAGGTGGTTTGGATGACACTCCAACAATAAACAAACACCAATCAACCACTTAGGTTGATACATATTTACTGCATACAATCCCTTGGAAAACTTTTCCATAATAACAGAACAAGAGTTCCATGCTCTCATATACTTGATAAGAATACCAAGTTTGAGTAAACAACCTTCATCCTATTTATGAACAAACACCAGCTAGACATATTGAGAAAAATAAATTCTTAACACAAAGATGTCAAGACATTATATCTGACATTTCTTCAAGGTCTTCCACCTCAGATACACCAGGGACTCCCCCTCAATAACTGCTAAGAACACGATGAGAATCATAATTTTTCCTCCTTAATAGCAGCACAACCTGTGGTTATTGCACATACACACATATTACTCCCCTTGTACTAACTCAATCATAACCTGCTCCATTTGAGAAAATTGTTAAATGAAAACTAGAGAATACCATTGTGTGAAAATTGTTACGACAAATAGATTACCCTTAACTACTCCAAGGCCCCAATACAGTTGGGAATAATAAGTCAAGTATGAGTTGGAGTCCCACATTTGTTATAAATGTGGAGAGTTCAACATTTATAAGTGGGATAACCCATACACCCATCACCTTAAGGTTTTAGGTGAATATGTGGAGTCACTCTCACTTGTGTGTTGCTCTTGGCCCAATGTTAAATGCTTCTCCTCATAAACTAATAACTGGTATTAGAGCTTTTGGTTCGATTAGGGGATATGTGTTCTTAGTATGCTATGTGGTTGCATCTTTGTTTGATCTTCCACATCAGAAAAGAAGGGTAGCATTGTGAAATAGTTGTTGAGCTGCAGTCACAGGTTATGCTGTGTAGTTTCGGCTAGAGAAAATTAATGGAAGAATTTTTTGGACTTGTGGAAAGTTCAAGTCAAATATGTGTTTATACAATCAATATTACGCAAGGTGTGAGATTATGTCAATGGTTGAAGAGCTTCCTACCAACATGGAAGTTGCACCATAAAGTTTCAACCTAGTTTTTCAGTGTAACACCCAGTATTTTTCATAATTTAATTTAATTATGGGAATTATTCGAATATATTGAGAATTGTGAGAGTTAAATAAATGGGCTTAAGCTATGATTAGTAAGGAAGGGAAGTGCGTTGATAGGCCCTATTACTAATTGGAATTTTTTATTTTTCACAAAACAAAGGAATTGTGAGAAAAGAGGAAGAAAAGTCTGAGCGTGAAAGAGCAGAGAAGCAGAGAAGTGCAAAGAGAGGAAGAGCGAAGAATCAATCTTCAGGTAAGGGGGTACTCTTCCATTTATCTTCTATTATGGGATTATAGGTAGTAGGATGGATTGAACATGCTGTTTGTATCAAGTTAGTTATGTTTAGGTTGTAGAACGTTAGGTTTTGGGAAATTGGTTAACATTGTTTGTATGGATCATGTTTGGTGGTAATTGAATGTTTGAAATATGTTATAAATGTGCCAATTTGTGTTTGTTCTTGCTGTTTGATGTTATAATACGTTCTGGTGCGAACTGGTATGGATTCGGGTTGCTACAGTGATGTAAAAATGGAGTTTTTGGGGTTTCAGGTACGAAGTAACCGGTTACCTGGGGGTGGTAACCGATTACTTGAGGTTACGTCACTGAAATGACCTATTCGTTGTGAAGTAATCGGTTACTTGGTTTGTGGTAACCGGTTACCACTGTTAAAAATTGTGTTCTTTGGTTCTGCTGGGAGGCAGTAACCGGTTACTGGTTTTGAAGTAACCGGTTACCGCTATTACGAATAGAATTTTTGGTTACTCCTTCAGGTAGTAACTGGTTACTTGAATTATGGTAACCGGTTACCACTGATGACTTTTGAAAAATTAATTATTTTCTAAAATCCGTATCTTTCAAACCGTAAATTAGATTTTGGTGCCGTTTTGTGCATAGCGAAGCTAATTAAATGCTCTATACAATATAATGGTGTTTTGAGTCGTGACTCGAACTTATTTTAAAACACTCAATTTTATTTGGTTGTGATGGTCTATGCGTACAGGTACATTGGTGAATGTTTTATCTGTTATGATGTCGTGGTTGTAACTGGTGGTTGATATACATATATTGTTGATGTAAAATATGTGTTTGTTATGGTTGAGGATAACATAATTGTGTGTGGCTATTGATTGTTGTGTTGGTTGATGATTATGACATCCGGTTGATTAACGTTGGTGATTAGCATGCTATATGTGATGCATGCATTTCATAATCATGTCGTGGGCTGTATCCCATATGGTGGTAGGACAGCGGTAGCTAATTCTCATTGTGTGGAATTAGTGAGAGAAGTAGCCGAATCTTTATGGTGGTGGATCGGTGAGATGGGTTATCCCACGTTTGGTACCACATGCATATAGGTGCATTGCATTAGGCTACTTGTGTTATTATAACATGAATGAAAGATTGTCCAATGTTATAATACGTGTTGATTGTGTATTTGTTGTGACTAATTGTGTTGTTGTGAATCTGATCGTAACTGTAATTGGGTGAATAATATGTGATTGATAGTTTATTATTTATATCCTATAACATTGGTTAAATGTGAATGAGAGCCACCCTTACTGTTGTTATTTTTCAGATTGAGGAATAGATTTTGTGCTTGGTGAGGATTAGCTCGTCGAGTAATCCGTTTGAGTCTGTTGGGTCTGTGTCATGCTCTGGTCGTGTAACACTGGGGACGTTATTTAGAGTTACTTGATAAACTCTTACTTTTGGCTATTTGTTTTATGGTTGAATTATGAGTCTCCGACTCCAGATGTTTAATTATTCAGATGTTAAGGATATTCCGCTGTGTTAACATGTTATCTGGATAATTTTTGGTTTATCGTTCCTTTTATGGCATGACATGAATAATTGTTTATTTTGTTTGGAGTTGTAATGCCCTTTTCATGTTTTACTCTGATTTTTGTTAATTTTTTCGCGGGGTTTTTAGAAGGGTGTTACAAGCATGTGAAAATTCTTGAAGTGGTTTAATTTCAAGTGAAGTATACTCTTCTTTATGTGGAGTATGTTAGTTTTTAAAACTATGATTGTTGGTGAAGACAATGTGAAAATTCTTAGAGTGGTGTAGCTTCAAGTGATTATACTCTTTATGGTGGAGTATGATTTTCGGTGAAGACAATAAAAGTTAATGTATTATTTTCAATCAAGGTGGAGATTATTAGGGTTGGTTAAAAATATACATGTTGAACAAGTCCCACATTACTTAGTTTTGTGAAGGAATAAGGAGTCCAAGGCTATATATAGGATTGAAGTTCTTCTAAGTCCCACATCGCTTAGTTTAGTGATGGAAAAGAGAATTCAATGATATATATATGATTCAAGTTTTTCTTTACAAGATACATCAGTCAAAAGCACTTTAAGCTTGTATTTGACTTTCTTTGTTCTCTTATACTTTTGTATTAGAGTGTTGTGAGATGTAGTTAAATATTTATTTTGGAGGGTGTGGATAGTACAAAACCATGACCGTTGTCTAATGACAACCAGAGAATACCATTGTGTGAAAATTGTTACGACAAATAGATTACCCTCAACTACTCCAAGACCCCAACAATGTTAGGGATAATAAGTCAAGTGTGAATTTGATTGTCAGTGAAGACAAGGAAAGTTAATGTGTTATTTTTAATCAAGGTGGAGATTGTTGGGGATGGTTGAAAATATACATGTTGAAGAAGTCTCACATCGCTTAGTTTTGTGAAAGATAGGGAGTTTCCAAGGCTATATATAGTAATATAGGATTAAAGTTCTTCTAAGTCCCACATCACCTAGTTTAGTGATTGAAGAGAGAATCTAATGCTATATATAGGATTTAAGTTTTTCTTTAGAAGATGCATCAGTCAAAAGCACTTTAAGCTTGTATTCTCGTATGCTCCTGTATTAGAGTTTTGTGATATGTAGTTAAATATTTGTTTTGGAGGGTGTGAGTGTACTGTGGGTCTGGTTTAGTTGAGGGTTTATTATGTGTTGCAACAATTTTCACATAGTGTTATTCTCTGTGATTTTTTCTCCAGTTTTAGAGTTTCCACGTTATGTTCTTGTGTTATGATTGTGTTCATTTTTTCTCTATGTTTTGTAATTTTCCCAACAAATACAATGACACTCTTGAAAGCAAATATTTTACTACCCTCAACAACACTCTAAAATAAGAGTATAAGAGAGAATATAAAAAATAATCAAATACAAATTTAAAATGTTTTTGACATGTACATCTTAAAACGAAAAACTCAAATCTTTTATATAGCTCTGGACTTCTTCTTCCTTTGCAAAATTAAATAATTTAAAAATTCAACTTATATATAGTCTTGAACTCACTCTTCCTTAATTAAACTAAGTTATATAAAATTTTTCATGTATATTTTCAGCAACTCCAATATAAATTATGTTAGATAAATTTATATTTTAATGATTCATATAAAATCAAATAATTAAGATAACGTATTCTCACTCTCACGTACGTAGCGTAGCATAACTGTATACACTTTCTGCATTGCAATACATTCCTTATTTTAGGGGTCAAATGTATGTATATACACCTTCTCGAACATGTAACGTTGAAATTAACTATTATTTTCCACCGCAAATTTTTGTATTATAATAACAAAATTCTTTTTTTAAAACAATATAACACCCGTTCTTATCATATACGTCTAGATTTTCTTCCATAATTTCATTAGTTTTCAAAGACGCAAAACATTCCACCACAACGTGACGCTGAAATGCACTCTAGAAGATAAGAACTAATCAATAGTTGAATTTTGATGATAATGTTTGTCATTGATCATGACTAGTTGAAGAAGACTGGGACAAATTAACGATTTCAAAATGTATAATAGGATAAACATTGAAACAGTAAAAGTGTTATTTTATACAATGACGTTAATGGGTGCTTGAAATATAACCTCCTTTTATTTACTATTTCATGTCACAATCCTATGCATAGTGTTTGCCAAATTTTGAACTGTAAATTTCAACCGACTTGTCTCATACTAATAGGTGGCATGATATGATTGGATAATCATAAAAAAAATCTTATAATATAAATTAAAGGGATAATAGACATTTATCCCTGTCTTATAGGCGAAATTCGGATTACCCCCTATTAATTTTTTTTTTTGGATTACCCCTGTATTTTTAGGGTATCCCCTAAGCGTGTAAAAAAACAGTGAAAAACCAAAGAGTAAATCAAAAAAACAAGATTACAGGAGGAGGTAAATCATAGAACTTTTCATATTTCAAGTAGATAATTCAAAAAAAAAAATAATAGAAATAACCCGAATCTCAATTCTATGGCAGAGGATAAATATCTATTATCCCTAAATTAAATATTGTCTTGGCTTCTTTATAAAATATTTATAATGTTGGATGATTGAATTTGTATTCCGTAGAGATTGTCTCATATGAGTTTATGATTTTTAGAGTTTAATTTTTTGGTGTTATATGATTATATATTGAGAAATAGTTGGATATATGATATCGACTTTGATTTTTATAGTCTTGAAAGGTTTTAGTATTTAGTGCTGTGATTTTGGATTTTAACCTTACTGAATTTATTAAAAAGGACAATGTTTATCCTAAACTACAATATATTTTGGCGAGTGTCTTTTTTAATTAAAAGTGTTCAAGATATGAATATAAAGTTAGACATGACTACACTACAGTTAGACATGACTACACCACAGAAACTAGTTTTTGGTAGTTTGTAAGCAACACATGCATAAATTTTTCTCCTTGCTATCTCGATTGACTGTCTATGTCAACATATATCTCTAGTAGAGTATCCTATCATTCTTAAATATCAGCTTATGATTTCCTTATTTCATGTTGATGAAGTTTGTCCTGTTTACCGCAAGACGTGCTTGGATACATTTGGAGAACAAGTTATTTATTGCAAGAAACTTTTAGGATTCAAATACCAACGTCTTTTTTAAGGATGTCCTATTTAATATGTTTAGGTGTATAGGAGTATCCTTGAAGAAAAAGACGCATGTGAGTTTCTTGACTGGTCTAAATAAGAGAAGATCGACTCTGGGCCAATAGATTTTCTAGTGTATGGGTGGATAAAAGATAAACATGCATATGTAGATTTGACTCAGGTTTCCCAATTGGTGAGACTGAGCACCAGAGGTTTTGCTGTGGGACAAACATCTCTCAAATCTGCTTCAAGTAGAGTGGCTAAACATGAAAAAACGTGTTCTGACAATCAATAACTTTCATATCAGTTGTCTTTGACAGTTTTGATTTTCTAACATCAGAAGCAGTGAATCTTTTACAAAGAATACAAAGGCTCGTGTATAACAATGTTGTGTCACCTAAGACAATAAATTTAATTTTTAAGATGATCGATTTTGTCATTCCAAAATAGATAAAGACGTAGCTTGTTATCCGTTTTTCTAATATATGTATTCCAAAAAAATAAAAAATTGATTAAATAAAATAAAAAAATTATAGTATATAATTTTTTTGTACATGTCTTTTATGTTTTATATTTGGATTTCTTTACTTGAAAAAAGAATAAAAAATTGGAGAAAAACTCCACTAGTGTTAGTGAAAACAAAAAGGTGACCTTTGGGTTAAGAGAAAAGTTAAAATTGCCAATAAGATGGGAAGAGAAAAATTATGTAACGTGTGGCTTTTGTGAGGTTTTTATGGTTGTCCAGGCACGTAATTATTTGCTAAATTAATTACTTTATCTGTTGCATCACCCACTAATCACTACTAGCTAGTATATTAAACAGGTATGTGGACTTTGTCATATTCCATTTTTACCGTTTTGTAATGTTTATATTATTTATTGATAACAAATGAGAAATAAAGGTTCTGGAAACTTAAATAAAGTTTGTTCTAGAAACTGTCTTTTGTTTAATCGCCGACAGATCACGTTACATGTTTATTTATAAACTAGTTTTGTCGTTAACAATAAGTGATTAAGTGATTACAGTAGACAAAGCCGTCTGATGGCTGATATAATAATTTTTCTTTTACACCACATATCATTTAAAATAGGATTAATATCACTTTACCTTGTGTAATACTCCTCCGTCCATATTAGGAAGATCCTAAAGTCCCACATTGACTAGAGATAGAGCTTTCAAAGAATATATATAGAGGGACACTCCTCACCTTACCAACCGGTTTTGTAAGGATGGGTTAGGTCAAACTCTAATATGGTATCAGAGCCTAGAGGGACACTCCTCACCTTACCAACCGGTTTTGTAAGGATGGGTTAGGTCAAACTCTAATAGTCCATAATGAGTGACCCATTTGGAATAAAATGATGTCCCAAAATGAATTACCAATTTCAACTTCCAATACATTTTTTTCAATTCTACTCTCTAATTAATAAAAATTTCATCATTTCCAATATATAATAAGGGTAATATAGTAAAAATATTATTCTCTCTCTTACTTTTAACCACTTTTCTTAAATTGTGTGAAATGGTGGACTGAGTCACTCATTGTGGGACGGAGGGAGTATATACACAACACGATTTTCGCTTTACTTTATTATAATACAGTAATTTTTTTATATATTTATTATAAATGAAATAATTTGTGCACTTAAAAGAGTTGAAGGCGAAAGAGTAATTTACCTCCAACATGTCCGTCGAAAATAGCCTCGCTTGAAAAAAGTAAAAAAGAATTATAATAATTTGTGCATTTAAAAGGGTGATCCGAATTTTTTTTTTTTTACAGAAGATCAAATAAATTTCGGCTATATTATAAGAGATATTTTATATCTAACTTCTTAACATTTAAGATCTTTAAATTTTGGTTAATAGTGTTACAAAATATTTATCATGACTAAATTATAATTAAATAAAATTATTTGATTTGTTATATTTAAATTGTGATTAACTCATATAATTTTTTTGAAAATTTAAGACGGACTTGACAGTATAGGTCAATTAGATAATATTAACCATATATAATTTTGTGTGATTAGTGTAATTTGAGATACAATGCTATGAATATATGTCTTAATTATTACTATAATCAACTTAAAATTGAAAAATTAGTTGAAATTCTAATTAAAAATTATAAAAACCAATAAGAAAACAACTGACGACAGAGAGTCATCATAATGGATTTATTTTCTTTGGTCGAGGAGTATCTTTCTGGTCCATTTTGATGTACTTTAAACATGTGTTAGCTAGAATTTTCGACATTCTCAAATATCAGGATATCAAGAAGAAGATTGAGGAATCACATAGTGGAATTTGGATGATTCTAAAAGGTGTTTTCGACGGGCATGTTAGAAGTACTTTTCCGATATGATGATGTTCAAAGAAAAGCATTGAAGGATGTTGTGTCTAGTGTTTTTTAACAAAAGTTCGACCTATATCCATTTTGTAAAGTTGTCAACCTGCAATTAAATATTTTAGCTTCCTAGAAGCCATTATAATGGGACGTAGGATATCCATTTCCCACAAGGAGAACTGCCTAGGAAATGTGACAAACTATGAATCAAATTTAACCATCACTTCTTCACCCCCCATTCCAAAATCCATGTGTATTTCAACTAGGAAAGCCTCGTACTCCACTTGATTATTGGACGTTGGGAAATATGAATTCTACCACGAGGGTGAGTGCATTGTCGCTTTCAAAAAGATCTTGACCCTACATGTCATATGAATTCTCCAGTTTGAACAATAAGAATTCTCCAGTTTGAACAATACATGTCATATTAGGTGGGAGAGGTCCTTACTGTGATTTGTTGTGCCAGGAAATAATGTTTCTACTTTTGGACCATTGCCATGGGGCCAAAGTAATATTTTCTATCTTTAGGTATCTCGTCTTTGGATCTTGCAATACCTTACAATGAAGTACATTGGTGACCTTAATGATTGCAAAGAATATAGATAGATAGGTGAAAAGGGTCTCTCTTACTCTGTTCCTAGTCGAAACATGAGGTTTGTACAACTCTTTTTTGCGCGTAACAAATGTGACCTTGCATTCGTGTGTCCACTCAAAAGTCTCCTATTTTCCCAACAATTTGTAGAATGGTAAAGTCTAGTGTGACGATTTTGAAATAAACCTCGATAACACAATTAATATTTTGATCAGTCATTGAATCCCTCTCTTAGTCGTTGGTCCCTTCAAGTCAATCACGACTTGATACATGTTTAGATTGACTTCTATTCATCTTTTCGTGAGATTGTAACTTAGGAACTTTCTTGTTTTCTCTCGAATGTGCACTTTTCGAAATATAATAACATGTTATACCTCTTGAATTCCTTGAAGACAACCTCGAATGTCCAATGACAAACTTTCTTCTTTAAGGATTGTTCACATAAGGTATAATGACAAATTCCATTGTCCTTATGCCCTAGTCTGGTTGTCGGGTATCTTCTCATATTTATACACTTAAGCCAATGATAATGGCAAGTGTGTCAGATATCTTCTCACATTTATACAGTTAAGCCAATATACCTTAAATGAATATTATCTTTAGCTTTTATACCAAGTCTTTTCAAGTTTAAGGATTCTAGAAGCTTCCATCGAGAATACATTCTCACATGCATTTGTTTAAAAAAATTAAAATTTTGATATCTAACCATGTAACCGACCCTTTCAGTTTACCATCTCTTTTGAATCTCCTTTTATTTGAACTTTAAATTGATTAAAAAATTTATTTTATATGAATTTGGATTGAAGTTTGACATTAACAAATATTCTATCGACAAAAAATAAAATCAGTGCATGAATTATCACCAAAACTGTGATCTGATATAGATCTTTTTAAATGATGTTGATGTTGGTGATTTTAGTATCATCAATGTATTTTGGTAGTAATGTGATTTACTATAGACCGATGTGATTATGCGTTAAGTTTGAAACGAGTTAGGGTGGTGCGGAGTGCATGCTCGTCGAGCCAAACGTGTAATTGAATACGAATAATTGAAACGGAGTTCCAAAGGGCGTAGCCCCTGGCGCGGTGCGGGGCAGCGCCCCGTCGGGGTCCAAGGGGCAGAGCCCCTGGCTGGGGTCTTCTGAACAGTTGTACCCTTTCCCAACAAACATGACCGTTTTTCTGAATAGGTGTGTCTTTTTGATTTCTGTTATTGATCTCCTATATAAGAAGTCATTTGGCCTCGATTTTGGTACACGAAAATAATACTTCCTCTCTACATTCCTGATATGTTCTCTATTGTCAGAAACAGATTGCTCTTCGAGAATTATCCCCACAAAGATTTCGTGAACCCAGGCAAGAATAGGGTCGAAATACTTTGTTCGAAAAGTATACGAACACGATTTTTCGAAGTTATCCAGGATTATCATACCGAATTTCTAACAGTTGATAAGCACAATGCTCTTCCCATCTCTATGCATTATTATCATCGTTCTCAAAATTGATAATTAACTTACTAAATATGAACAGAATACATCATTTTTAATTAGGGATAATTGACATTTACCCCTCTGCCATATAGGCGAGGTTCAGATTACCCCCCTATTAATTTTTTTTGGATTACCCCCTTGAAATATTAAAAGTTCTATGATTTACCCCCTAGGACCCCCTGTAAACTTGTTTTTTTGATTTATCCCCCTGGATTTTCACTGTTTTTTACACGTTTAGGGGGTACTCTAAAAATACAGGGGGGTAATCCAAACAAAAAAATTAATAGGGGGTAATTCGAACCTCGCCTATATGGCAGGAGGTTAAATGTCAATTATCCCTTTTAATTATTATATCAAAAGTTTTGCATAGAGACTTGTTGGCCACTTTCTCTTTCTTCCAAATATATATATATATATTTTGTATTGAATTGGAAACGTAAACAATACCTTGACAGTTCTTGCTCCATACTTTATATTCTTTAATTTATAATTCCCAAGCAATTGTTTGTGCCTAATAAAGTTAACATGAGAATCTTTTAACAATCGATCCATAGGATTTAGGATTAAATAATATAATGTTTCATTGTCAACTTCAATATCAGAGCAATGCACTAGGCCTATATGTGCATTTGGAGCAACTTGTGACTTGAATCCCAATCGTGGCATAGGTGGCATTATGAGATATTTTATGTGTTTTTTTCTAGAAGGAAGACAGTTAAGAATAGTATTCACAATAATACACCACTAGATCCTAACAAAAATAGCTGGCGGGACCCTGTCATTTTATTTTTCTTTAAACATACTTTTTAATACTATTATGATATTGCGAACATTTTCCCATAAGTGTAGTTGTGGGGCAATATTTCTCATTAGCATTATTATGATCAAGGATACTAGGCTTATTGTCCTAACAAAATTAGTTACAAACAAATTCTAGTTGCATTACAAGCTAGTATGTCATAACCACAACCAAGCCAATAAACAAGTTTACTTATTGATCGTACCTGATCAGAAGAATCGTCAAGGCCTGCTCGGATGCTGGTCTTCGTGAAGTGAGGGGGGGGTGTACCTGCAAGGTACTCCGATGCCAAAGTGAGTAGATGAGCAAAGGAGAGCAAGTACTAGCTAAGGTTAGAAGAGAATTGAATACCTGACCCTCTAGTCAAAGAGGGTATATATAGCCCCCAGCGCTGGGCCATGATCTCGCTATTGGGTTGGATTCCCAAGCCCAACTAGGAGACTGCCAGGTTTCCTGAGCGGAAATATCGGAGGTGCGTGTACGCCCTCTGTCCTGGTTAACCGCTCCGAAGTCCAAGGGAAGACGCGGTCTTTTAGGAGCCACGTGGGATCCTAGTTACTCGGAGGATTGGATATGAAAGAGCCCTGCGCGGAGCAGGGTCCTCGGCAAGGATGACGTCCGGGGGAGAGTTAACGCCGAGCGAGGTCGTCTGCTCCGGGTAGGGTGTTAGCGCCGAGCAAGGCGTGTCGGGAAGGCCATGAACTATTCATGGGCCTCTGAGGCTTATTGGGCCGAAAGCGGTGTTGGGCCTAGCCTTGGCCCAGTCCAGAACAGGAGCCCCCCAAGTCGGAGTTTTCTGGTTAAGAAGCTGTGACTTTGCTTCTACGCTCGGACCCCAATTCTCGTGGTTGCTCGGTGGATCGGTCCTCGTTACATATACGCGCTCGGAGGAAAATCCAGTGGTGGGCGAAACGTCGCGCGTGGGAACCACGCGCTGACGTGGCATAGGCAATGATGGCCTAGGGTCTAGGAGGCGGCGCCTGTCAGGAGAGGTGACGCTTCGCCTTCCGAGCCTTTTTCCTATAAAAGGGGGCGAATTCTCTCATAAGGGAGTTTTCCTTTCTCTGTTTATCTGCTCGGCTTCGATCAAGGGTTCCTCGGAGAATAATTTCCCAGCTCGTTCATCATATCAAGATCGTTGCTTAGCGAAGGATTCTCCCCGGCCATCCACATCATGTCTGCAAGTAAGTTTGTTTAGCCTGTCGTTGCTTTATTATTTTTCATAGGATTTGTGTTTCGCTTTCGAGGTCTTCGCCATCGTCATCCTCCCCGGGTTATCTAAGCGATGCCCGGGGGTCAGTGTGGGTTGGCAGGCCGGAGTACGTTGGCGTTAAACTGCTTAAGATAAGCTTTCCCGTTGTCGTGTCATCTGTGAGTCCTCGGCTGACGAGCGTTGTTCCTCGATGGGGGTTTGGCCGGGGGCTCTGCTGCTCCTGCTCTACCCTTTCGCTTGCCTTGCGGTGGAAGGGTGGATTTGATGGACTATCGAATTCACTTCTCCCTTCTGCGTGCAGGTGAATCAGATTCGAGCGCTACCTCAAGATCCGGCTCGGACACCGACTCGACGACCAGTGACTCCGACAGCTCGACGGCAACTAGTTCCGACGTCGAAATTATTGAGGAAGATGGCACTCCCTCGGCCGAAGGCGCTCACACGGGGTCCCCTGGTTCGGATGCCGAGGGAGGGGTTTCCCCTATGCCGTTATTCAGTTATGAACATATCGTTGCGCCCGATTGGATAGCCGAGGAGGCTCTATCCGTTGTTTCTCGGTACACCGCGTCTCTGGATGGGGCGTTTACAGAAATTGAGGTTCTGGGGGAAGGCGATCCGCCCAATTATCAAATAGGTTGCCCGTCTCCGGACGAACGCATATGCTCTCGGTTTGCCGGGGACGGATTTGCGATGTACGATTACGTGTTTAGGGAGCTCGGCTTCCGGTTACCTTTCTCTGATTTTCAGGTTTCAGTTATGGCGTTTCTATCTCTGGCGCCGTCCCAAATTCATTCGAATGCTTTTGCTTTTATGCGGGCATTCGAGATTGTTTGTGATTATTTGGGTATAGGCGCAACGTCTGCGTTGTTCGGAAGATGTTTTCGTGTTCAACGGCAGGCGTCAAACGGGCGGTACAGCTGGGTTTCGTTCAGGAACGCCGAGCGTAAACTCTTCGGAATGTATACTGATTCCGTGAAGGGTTTTAAGGATCGATACTTCGTTGTCCGCCCCCTAAGTCCAACGGCCTACTCTTCGGTGTCGGATATGGTGGCCGAGCGGGATGCTGAGGGGGAGATAGTGAGGGATGAATATGGGCAGGAAGTAAGGGAGTTCTGCACGACGTTTCCGTTTTTCTGGTGGAAGGGTCATTTTGCGTCTCCTCCGAAATACTACGCTTGGGAGGACGATGATTTGGATGATCAAGACCGGGAGTCATACTCGGTCCTCTGCAAATACGTAGATAGCTTTACCATGTCTCGTTGGGTGACGAGGAATGGAGATCCCGTATTGAACGAGGACGGGGTGCCGATCACGGAGCAGCGGCCTATTAATACCAAGGCTTTGCTAGCTTGTCGGACTCCCGAGGAGACCTGGACGTTGTTAGGTTGTGTCCATTCCCCTTGCTTTGTGATCTCTGTCCGGTATTTTGCTAACTTGTTTATTTTTTCTTTGCAGAGGCTATGCCGGAGAAGGAGGATAATATCCTGAAACAGGCATTGGATGCGAGGAAGAATCAGAAGAAGAAGAACCAGGGAACCGGAGCTGGAGAGAACTCAGGCTCGGCAGGCTCTCCTCACAAGATTCATGTCGACGAGAGGTTATCCAAGAGATCTCGTCCTTCCGAGGGGGGACGTCCAGATCAGTCGAACCTAGGTCCCGGGCGCGCCTTCGTGTTGCCTTCTTGCTACAAGGATGGAGGCTATTTCGAGAAGTTCCCCTTGGTTACCTCACCGGACGAAGCTCGTCGGATCAGTGATATGGACCCCCCGTCCCTTCAGAAACAGTTGGCGTGCGACAGTGCCGCCGTGGTGAGGGTCTTGGAGATGGCCCAAGTGTTGGCCAGTGGAGGTTCGGGCTCGACCGAGGCCCTGAAGGAGGCCGAGGCGGCTAAGAAGGTGGCTGAGGACAAGGTGAAGGCCATGGAGACCGAGCGCAAGGAGTTGAGGAAGAAGGTCGACGCGGCCCTGAAGCAGAAAGACGCGGAGGTTGCGGCTGAGAAGAAGAAGCTGGCTGACCTTCGACTTGAATGGGCTCCCTCGGCTGACGAGTCGCCGGATGTGGCAGCTCTAAAGTCTAGGGCTGAGTTTGTGGAGAAGATAGAAAGCCTGAAGATAAGCCTGGCCGACATGGCCGACGTCGGTTTCGAGCGTGCTCTTAACCAGCTGAGGCTTCTGAACCCTGGTTTGAAGGAGGATAATGTCGGGCTCTCTTCGAGGATCGTGGATGGCGTGTTGGTGCCTGAGTCCCCGGGGAGCGAAGAGTAGAAAGTGTAGTTCCGGGCCTGCGTGTCCGTCTTTCTTGGCCTGCGTGCCATTCTTTTTGTTGGGCTATGCCCGGATAATTTCTGGGGCCTGCGTGCCCGGCAATGATTGTAACTTTTGACATCGCCGGCCAATTTGGTCGGCAGCCTTAATGTTTTGTAGCTTCGCTCGTCTATATTCGTTTACTCGCTCCTTTAAAATATTATCGTTGTATGCTCGTATTTTGATAACACTTCTCGGTGCTCGGAAACCGGGGTGTCTTTTCCATACTTAGTGTTCTGGACTGGGCCAAGGCTAGGCCCAACACCGCTTCCGGCCCAATAAGCCTCAGAGGCCCATGTATAGTTCATGGCCTTCCGACACGCCTTGCTCGGCACCAACACCGCGCTCGGCGTTCATTCTCCCCCGGACACCATCCTTGCCGAGGACCCTGCTCCGCGCAGGGCTCCTTCATATCCAATCCTCCGAATAACTCGGATCCCACGTGGCTCCTAAAAGACCGCGTCCTCCCTTGGACTTCGGAGCGGTTAACCAGGACAGAGGGCGTACACGCACCTCCGATATTTCCGCTCAGGAAACCTGGCAGTCTCCTAGTTGGGCTTGGGAATCCAACCCAATAGCGAGATCATGGCCCAGCGCTGGGGGCTATATATACCCTCTTTAACTAGAGGGTCAGGTATTCAATTCTTACTCACTCTTAACTAGTACTTGCGCTCCTTTGCTCGTCAACTTACTTTGGCATTGGAGTACCTTGCAGGTACACCCCCCCTCCTCCTCCTTCCTAGAAGATCCAGTCCGAGCAGCCTACGACGATTCTTCTGATCAGGTACGATCACTTAGGATTTTTTCGCTTTTAGCCGGCTATGCTCGGGCATGCCGGGGATATGCTTATGTCTGAATTTCACTGTCGCATGTTTGCATTGCTGTGTTTTGATGATTACGGGATCCGCTCGGGTATTCCGGGGACCTATCTGATGATTAGAATTTTGAGTAAGGACGATGCTCGGCTTAGATAGGTTGCCCGGGCGTGTTGAGTACGGTCCGGGTGCGCAGAGCAGGTGTGCGCTTTTAGCGGGTACGAGACCATGTTTATGGCCAAGTTCTCGCGGCGTGAACGATCCCATCGCGAGCTGGGGTTCTGCCACTCAGGTACTTCCGCGGAGGGTCTAGGTGTAGAGTCTTCCGCGTGGTCGGTTTTCCCATTTCGTGGGAAGATCCGACCGTTGCTGTCGTGGAGTTCCCGTGTACGTACCGATGACGCGGGTTCCTTCCCGGCTTGCACCTGTGCGGGTTGCAGGTCTCCGGGGGTGTTAGGTCGAGTCTAACTGTGATAACGTCTGAGTTTTTCAGCGTTCCAAGGCCGAGCAAGTTTTACTCCGAGGAGATCTTCAAGGTAGTAGGCGCCGTTCTCGGTTTTATCGTAAACTCGGTATGGGCCTTCCCAGTTCGGGGCTAGTTTACCCTCGCGCGAATCTTTCATATTTCTGCGGAGCACTAGGGCGCCGACTTCGAATTCGCGCTTGGTGACTTTGGTGTTGTAGCGGAGAGCTATCTGTTGTTTTAATTTTGCTTCTCAGAGGGACGATCCCGTGCGGATCTCCTCGACCATGTCGAGTTCTTCCCTCATAGCTTCGTCATTGAGCTCTTCTTCGAGGGGTGCCTCGGTGCGCCGAGAAGGTTCTCGGATTTCCACGGGGATCACGGCTTCGGTGCCGTAGGTTAATCTGAATGGGGTCTCACCTGTGCTCGAATGGGGGGTTGTTCGGTACGCCCAGAGTACACTATGAAGTTCTTCGACCCAAGCTTTCTTGGCTTCGCCGAGCCTTCTCTTTAGTCCCCGGAGGATGACTCGGTTAGCCGCCTCGGCCTGCCCGTTCGTCTGAGGATGCTCGACCGAGGTGAAGTGTTGTTTCGTGCCGAGCTTGGCCACAAACTCTTGAAACTTTCTATCGGTGAACTGGGTGCCATTGTCGGTGATTATGGCTTGAGGCACCCCGAATCGGGCGAGTATGTTTCGTTTGTAGAAACGGAGCACGTTTTGAGACGTGATTTTGGCGAGCGCCTCGGCTTCTATCCATTTCGTGAAGTAGTCGACGGCGACCACCAGATATTTATTCTGGTATGAGCCGACCGGGAATGGTCCGAGGAGGTCCATTCCCCAGGTGGAGAAAGGCCATGGTGACGATAGAGATTTAAGCTCGTTAGGGGGAGTCAAGTGCATGTCGGCGTGACGCTGGCATTTGTCGCATTTACGGACATGCTCTTTGGCGTCTTGTTGCATGGTCGGCCAGTAGTAGCCGGCTCTGAGGGCTTTCCTCGCGAGTGATCGGCCGCCGAGATGCTGGCCATTGATCCCTTCATGGAGTTCTTGGAGTATCTCAGATGCTTGCGCGGTGTCGACACACTTAAGGAGAGGGATGGAGAAGCCTCGCCGGTATAGATTGTCCTCGATGACCGTGTACGAGCAGGCTCGTCTCTTGATAATTGAAGCTTCCTTCGCGTCGGCGGGTAGTTCGTCTTTGGTGAGGAAGTTATATACCGGGGTCATCCAGCAATGGTCGTCCCCGATAGCGAACACTTGCAGAGCTTGCGCGTTTTTGCTTATGCTCGGTCTGGGTAAGATTTCCTGGATTACCGACTTGTTTCCACCTTTCTTTCTTGTACTCGCGAGTTTAGACAGTATGTCGGCTCGCGAGTTATGCTCCCGGGGAATGTGCTCGACGTTTACTTTTGAGAATTTTTTCATTTTTTCCCTGACGAGAGTGAGATATTCGGCCAGTGTGTCGTTCTTTGCTTGGTAATCGCCGCTAACTTGAGACGCGACGAGTTGGGAGTCGGTATAGATCATGACTTCGCGAGCGCCCACATCCTCGGCAAGGCGTAGGCCTGCCAGGAGAGCCTCGTACTCGGCCTGGTTGTTTGACGTGGCGAAGGACAAGACCAAGGATACTTCGATGACGAGCCCCTCGTCGCTTTCTAGGATTATTCCGGCCCCGCTCCCCGAGTTGCTTGAGGCTCCATCTACGAAGATGGTCCATTTGTTTTCGGTGGGAACCGGGCCGCTAGAAATTGAGGTCATCTCGGCAATGAAATCGGCGAGCGTCTGGGCTTTAAGCGCCTTTCTTCCCTCGTATTGGATATCGAATTCGGATAGCTCGAGGGACCATCTTAGCATCCTCCCGGCCATGTCTGGTCGGCTGAGGAGTTGCTTAATGGGTTGGTCTGTCCGGACGACAATGGTGTGGGCGAGGAAATAGTATCTCAGCCTCCTCGCGGCCGTTATTAGGGCCAACGCAACTTTCTCTATCTGCTGATATCGGGCCTCGGGCCCTTGTAGGGCTTTGCTCGTGAAGTATACGGGCTTCTGTCCGTCTTCCGTTTCTCGGATTAAGGCCGCGCTGACTGCCTCGTTCGAGACGGCCAGGTAGAGATATAGGGTCTCGTTGCCATCCGGTCGGGATAAGACGGGCGGTTTGGAAAGTACCTGTTTGAGGTGAGATAATGCCTGTTCGCACTCCTCAGACCATTCGAAGGTCGCCTCTTTCCGAAGCAACTTAAAGAATGGGAGGGCATGTTGGGCGGATTTTGCGACGAAGCGGGATAGTGCTGTGAGCATCCCGTTTAGTACTTGGATAGATTTTTTATTGTTAGGGGTAGGAAGTTCCGAGAACGCTCGGCATTTATCCGGGTTGGCTTCTATTCCTCGTTCGGTTAGGTAGAATCCGAGGAACTTGCCCGCCCGTACTCCGAAAGTGCACTTCTCTGGGTTAAAACGCATCTTGCAGGATCTGGCCTGCTCGAACACCCGTTCGAGATGTGCCGTGTTGTCGTCGTCTTCTCGAGATTTGACGATCATGTCGTCCATATATACCTCGAGGGTGTCGCCGATCTCTCCCCGGAAAACCTTGTTCATCATCCGCTGGTACGTGGCTCCGGCGTTCTTGAGTCCGAATGGCATTACGTTGTAGTAATAATTGCCTGACTCGGTCATGAATGCCGTGCATTGCTTGTCGCTTCTCGCCATGGGGATTTGATTGTAACCTGAATAAGCATCCATAAACGATAATAATTTATAGCCGGCCGAGTTGTCGACCAGCCTATCAATATTAGGCAATGGGTATGCATCTTTGGGGCATGCCCGGTTAACATCAGTATAATCAACGCACATTCTCCATTTTCCATTAGATTTTTTGACTAGTACAACGTTTGAGAGCCAAGTTGAATACTTGGCCTCGGAAATAAAATTTGCCTCTAAGAGGTCTTTTACAGCTTTCTCGGCAGCCTCCGCTTTCTCGGGAGACTGCCGACGCCTACGTTGAACTACTGCTTTTGCGGTCGGGTTGATGGAGAGCGTGTGGCAGGCGACCTCAGGGTCGAGTCCGGGCATCTCTGCTGCGCTCCAGGCGAACAAGTCGGCGTTGTTCCTCAGGCAAGCTATGAGTTGCTTCCTCGGTGTATCCGGGATGTTCTTGCCGATCTTCACAGTCTTGTCGGGGTTGTCACCCAGAGGAACGAGCTCGAAGTCCCCGTCTGGAATGGGCCGGATAGGGTGAGCTGTCTTTGGCTGCGGTTCTTCGCCATTCTTCAGCTCCTCTTCTGTGAAACGAGCGTCGAGGTCGACTGAGCTGACGTCTGTTGTCGTCTGCCGATCTTCAGGAGGGGATTTGTCC
The DNA here is from genome assembly GCF_029867415.1 of Vicia villosa. Classification (NCBI taxonomy): domain Eukaryota; kingdom Viridiplantae; phylum Streptophyta; class Magnoliopsida; order Fabales; family Fabaceae; genus Vicia; species Vicia villosa. Next base: position 126,420,517 of record NC_081181.1, on the reverse strand, counting down.
TCAGCCCTTGGTTTTTTGTTGGAGCTGGAGGGTGGGGAGATCAGCTCCAGTCCCTTTACTGATGCGTCGAATATCCTCCTAGCAGCTTCGATGTCGGCATTGACTGTGACTACTCGTCCTCTCTTCGTATAGAACTTCATCTTCAAGTGAACGGTTGAGGGGACGGCAGTGAGTTCGGCCAAAGTGGGGCGCCCGATGATGCAGTTGTAGAGGGTCTTGCAGTCTATCACCAAGAACCGTGTCTTGACTTGCCTGGAAGCTTCCCCCTCCCCGAAGGAGACGAGCAGTTCGACGTAACCCCACGGCTTCGTGGTTGACCCGTTGAATCCTTGGAGGTCGGATCCCACGTAAGGAGTGAGATGTGAGTCGTCCAGCTGTAGGGTTTGGAAGAGGTGGGAGTACATGATGTCGACTGAGCTTCCTTCGTCGACCAGGACCCGTCGGACGTCGAAGTTCGCCATCCTTGCTCGCACGAGCAGTGGGATTGTGGCGTTCGGAGCGCCGCCGGGTAGCTCCTCCAAGTAGAAAGTGATCGGTTCTGACCTCCCTTTGAACCTCCTCAGGGTCGGGGTCAGGTCCGTGGTGGCGCTGATCAACTCGTCGAACTTCCTTTTCACGGAGCCGATTGTGAGGGAGCCAGGGTCCCCGCCGTTGGATATCAGCATTGCTGTCGGGAACCCTTCCCAGACGCTAAGGGCAGATGTCACTCCGACCGAGGGTATGAAGTCTTCTGGTCGGGTGACGGATAGTGCCACCTGCAGCGGCCTGGCATCCGGTGAGTTGCCCTCGTCGGAGCTCCGACGGTCCTTCCTTCTGGGAGGGTCTCCTCTCTTTGTGTACTTAGAAAGGTGACCCTCTTTGATCAGTGTCTCGATGGCGTCCTTCAGGTGTATGCACTCGTCCGTCAGGTGCCCGTGGCTCTTGTGATACTTGCAGTATTTGGACTTGTCGGTCCCCGGCCGGGAGGGATTCGGCTTCGGGGGCCTGATGTTGGAGTTTCTGAACTCGGCGTTTATGCACTCGGCCAGGATCTTCTCCCGTGAAACTTTCAGGGGGGTATAGTCGTTGAAGCGCCCTGCTGGTCCTCTGCGCTCCTTTGTGTCGCGGGACCTGTCGTCCCTCTTTCTTTCGTTTGCTCGGGGCGCGGCGGACGGGTCTTGGCTCGAGCTCCGAGTAACGCCATTTCCCCTTGATGCTTTGACTGCGGCCGCTTCGCCTTCCTCGAAGGAGATGAAAGCCTGCGCCCTTTTCAAGATGGCGTTCATAGATCGCATTTTTTCGATCTTTATCGCTTTCCTGAATTCGCTGCCGGGGAGGAGCCCTCGCTCGAGGAGATACCTTTTCATGTAGTCGGTTGTCTCCACTTGGACGGCCTCCTTGTTGAATCTGTCGAGGTAGTCTCGGAGAGGCTCGTCCGTCCCTTGGACTACAGCTTCGAGGTTTGCCTCTGATTTCGGTTGACGGCGGGAAGCAGTGAAGTGACTCAGAAAGAGTTCCTTGAGCTCGGCCCAAGACTTGATGGAGTTGGGAGGGAGATTCCTGTACCAGGTCATTGCCCCCTTCCGGAGCGTGGTCGGGAAGATCCGACATTTGATGGAACCTTGGACGACGTGATACTCCATGACGGCCTCCAGGTTCCTGATGTGGTCGTCGGGATCTGTAGTCCCGTCGTATGCATCCAAAGTCGGGGGTTTTTCCATTCCTCGGGGAAGGCGGGCCCTTCTAATGCTTTCAGACAAGGGGCTGCGGAATTCCTCCTCGTCGCTGGCGCTCGGAGAGATTGAGCGTGTGTTACGCCGGGCGGGTTCCTCCTTGCGAGGTTTCCTCCCCTTCCTGGCGAGCCTTCTTTCCTCTCTGTCGGGAGAAAGGCTCTCTTCCTCTGCGGGTTCAGGCCTCCGATTTTTCCTGCTTTTCCGCAGAGGGGAGCGCGAGTAGGACCTTTGGCGGCGGGATCTTTTCGGTGGAGACCGAGAGGAGGATGGTGAGCGTCGGCGAGTCCTCCTAGGCGGGGAGCGCGAAGAGGAGGAACGCGACCGACGGTGTCTCCGCGGGGGAGAGCGGTGACGGTGCCTCTTTTCCAGTTTCTCAATTCGTTCGCCCTGGAGTCGGATGAGGCGGTTGGTCCGCTGCAGCTCTTTGAGGATGACGAGGGTCGAGGGGTCGGTTTCTCCATGGGCATCTGTAGCATCCCGAGTCTGCCGATGGTGAGTTCTCGGTCTCTCACGGGAACGGGTGGAGGAGGAGGCAGTCTGCCCGTCCCTGTGGTCCGTCTCGTGTTGGACGCGAGTCAGCGGTTGTTCAGGCTGGGTTTGGATCAACTCGGCGTTGCGATCGTTCCGAGCTGCGTCCTCTCCGTTGTTCTGAGGTTGGAGCTGCTCGGCCTCGTCGTTCTGAGCCTGCTCGACGTGCTGAGGTGGTGGTCTTCTGACGGATTGGGGGGTCTCATGACCTGTCCTCCCATTCCTTTCAGCAGAGTGTCGCCGACCTCCCCGTCGATGCAGAGCCTGGCTGGATTCCTCGATCATGTCCGCAAGACGGAAAGGATCGGGGGTCGGGACGAGGACAGTGTTGTTGTTGTTACCGGCCATGACGATCGAAGGATGGATTAGCTTTTGATCTTTGTTTCTTTAAAGAAGGGGAAGCTTGGTTCCCACAGACGGCGCCACTGATCGTACCTGATCAGAAGAATCGTCAAGGCCTGCTCGGATGCTGGTCTTCGTGAAGTGAGGGGGGGGGGTGTACCTGCAAGGTACTCCGATGCCAAAGTGAGTAGATGAGCAAAGGAGAGCAAGTACTAGCTAAGGTTAGAAGAGAATTGAATACCTGACCCTCTAGTCAAAGAGGGTATATATAGCCCCCAGCGCTGGGCCATGATCTCGCTATTGGGTTGGATTCCCAAGCCCAACTAGGAGACTGCCAGGTTTCCTGAGCGGAAATATCGGAGGTGCGTGTACGCCCTCTGTCCTGGTTAACCGCTCCGAAGTCCAAGGGAAGACGCGGTCTTTTAGGAGCCACGTGGGATCCTAGTTACTCGGAGGATTGGATATGAAAGAGCCCTGCGCGGAGCAGGGTCCTCGGCAAGGATGACGTCCGGGGGAGAGTTAACGCCGAGCGAGGTCGTCTGCTCCGGGTAGGGTGTTAGCGCCGAGCAAGGCGTGTCGGGAAGGCCATGAACTATTCATGGGCCTCTGAGGCTTATTGGGCCGAAAGCGGTGTTGGGCCTAGCCTTGGCCCAGTCCAGAACACTTATTATATTTGAAAGTTGATCTTGTAATGAAGCACTTTAGCTAGTTTCTGAAGAAGTGGTATGCTTACATTTTTTATGTATTATCAAATTTTTTTGTTATGGATAAAGCTATTGTCACAAAATATAATAGTCCGTTTGTTTTTTTTATCAATGAAAAAAACAATGGAAAATTGAGTTTTGGTGAACTGAAAATTGAGTTTTATGGTATTGACTTTTAGAGTGTCTGTCAAATAGAAAAATTGAAAATACTCTTAATTTTAAATAAGCGAGACTCTTAATTTAACATGTCAATCAGCACTAGCATTCTCTTCGCATAAGATGTAAACAAGGATAAATTGCCACTCTTTATGAATAAAAAATTGAATATAATCTACCAGAGACGCATATGAATGAGTAGAAGACACACTCTCTTGAATAAAATTCAGAGTCGTTTGATAGTCAGTCTCGCAAGTCACATTTATGAAACCATAATTCCAAGCAATATCAATACCATGAGAAATGGCTTGAAACTCGACATTAATATTAGAGTGAAACCACAACTTCATGAAAAACCTGCAATCCAACCACCAGAAGAGTTTCTCAAAAGACCACCAAAGTCGGATGGCCTAGATTACCAATGAAACTATCATCTATATTGACCTCTTATCACATTTTTTAGGGGAGAATGTCAAGACACAAGTCTAGAGGTTGATGTCTTATTAGAACCACCAAAAGTCCGTTTGTTAGAGTGTAAAATAGTAGTTATTTGACTAAGAATATTCCAGATAGATGAAATGTTGTCTTTGAAGGATTCTTCTTTACAAGATTTCTAAATCATCCAACAATAAACGAGAAACAAAGGGCCATGATTGGTGACAACATTAATTTTCATCCAAATATGTATATCATCTTAAAAAAAATGAATATGAGATAGAAAACTGAAACTGTTCTAAGCTTGCATGGCCTTAGGGAAATCTCCAAGAGTGTGTAAGATGGTCTCATAGTTGTACTATATCTATAACAAGAGACATCTGTTGACAAGTGATGAGTGATCCGTGTATAGTTGGTAGATAGCTTTCTAAGCATGATGATCCAAACAAAATGAGGAATATTTTCATTAATCACACTAACTCCCTTAATTCCTCATAATTCTACCACTTACTTATTTTTATTTAAAATTCTATTTCACTACCCAATCACAATTTCTCTCAATTTTTACCAATTAATTTATTAATTTATTAAATTATTAAATTCTACCAATTCTCCTTGATTTTATTTAAACTCTAATTTAATACTAAACCCAATATTCTTCACTTCTACATGATTTAGTTATTAAAATTTAAATAAATTCTACCCAACAACTCATTAACTCATATAATATTAATTAATCGGGGTGTTACACTTTGTACAGAGACATAGAGCAAATATCATCTTTGACTTCGCTTCTAGATACTAGTTGTAAAGAACCTGTGGAATTTGAGGAATGTCATGAAGTAAGAGGCTATGTGGATTACATTGAGAATTAGATTGAAATAACTTCTTAAAAAATTAAAGGCTTCCCTTTTTAAAGTCTCATCATCATAACACCAAATTTCATCAATTTTGAGACTAGTAATCTTGTTCCTTCTCCTACGAATCACCATTTGGCATCAACAAAAGCACCTGTTACCATGTAATAGTTAGCACCTTGTTAGATGTAATTTCGATGCTCCATGAGGTATGAGATGTCCCAGAGAAACTTAGAGAAATATTTGAAGTGGATAAGCTAATTTCGAGAAGAAGATCAAGTTGTGTTCTTCGACTGGATTTGTTAAGAGTTGTCATGATGGCAAATGATATCACACCATAACTTAGAAGATTTTTTGGAAATGACTCAGACAGGAATTCGACAATGACAAATTCAAAATAAGACTGATAACTATAATTTGGTCTTATCCGTTCCTTAAAGGGACGCGTGGAGGCTTATGGAAGACGAAGTGCATGCAGATGAGAACGTGTCATCTTTTGAAGAATAGATCGTTATTGTTGAAGTAGTATAAATAGGGGGTCTTAGAAATTAGATTTTAGTGTGTTCAATATTGTATCATACTTAAATCACTCAATGTATCTAAGTGTGTTTAGAAAAGAGTTTATGAGAAATGTTCATATGGAACACCATTTTTATTTCTAAGTTAATTTACTTGCATTAAGTCCTTTTTTTATTCCATTTTTTTAATATAGTTAGTATCTCTACATTATACTTATAGATTATATAGGCAGTATATACTTAGGTACCACATGTACATAGCTTTAGCTAATTGCACATAAGCAGATAGAGTAGCTCAATTTACCACACATTTCCTATCTTATCATGCACATATATACTCTCTTGTAAGGTATGACCAATTTTAATGAATGAAGATGATAATATTTTCATCATTCCATAACAAGCTTTTTATTGCAACTGTATCTTGTTGATCTTTTTCTTCTTCCTTCATGGAGTTTTATGGCGATTGTGCCACCATTAACACATTTACTTTTCCGTCGAAATTATCTTCTTTGCCCTTTAAATTTTACAAACAGTCTATATATTATCATTGCATTGTCTTTAAGTTTACCACTATCATTAAACAACTTAGTATCAAGAAAACCTAAAACATAAAAAAAATTACACACATATGTCCTGAAATCAATCTAGTTGATCCTGCAAGTAACCAAAGTATCGCTTTTGGAAGACTAGCGGTTGTTTACCAAAATCAAGGATAAACACACCTACAATCATGTCACAATCTGTGTCGGCCAATGCTTAAGGATCATTAGTTTCTTATGCACTTGTTACCATGTCATAGAAAACTTAAACATCAGAGACAAGATATGCCCCTGCTCAAGCGTCACAGCTTACTCACGCCATTGTTTCTATATCCAAATATGCAAAAACTAAGACAAAGATTTTATCTCAACCAAATACAACCATAACATTTAGGTCTCCAATACAAAATAAAACAAAAATTAAAGAAAACGTTACTTTGTTCAAGGAGGACGACACTTCAAGAATAGGGACAAGGTCCAAGATACAAATAAAAAGAACAAAATCTAAAAACTTTAGATTTTGTATAGAATCTTTTCTATTTTGTGATAAAGCGTAATATTTAAATTATGTGTCAATACTTACTACCTTTACATTTTATTTATTTAAGATTTTTAATCATATGACATTGTTATGATCTTTTTTTGGATGATTTTTATGTAAATAACTTGGTTCAAGAAACATATTATATCATAATTGTTTTTTTTTTGACGAAATTATATCATAATTGTTAACTATATTGAACTGTCATATTAGATTCTAATACTTGAATACAACATGAAAATATAAATCAAATTAACAATAAGTATTAAAGACAATCTCTCTTAAGACTATTAATGATAAACTTAAAGCTAAAAACAAACAGGTAAAAACAACAACTTTCAATAAAGAGAAATACTAACGAGTGTCCCTGGCGCACTCTTTAAGTGATTAAAGTGGTAATTTTTTTATAGAAATGTGTGTATTCAATGTATTGAAAATGCATTGAAAATTGAAATATTTAATTTTATAAAGAATATTTTCTTTATTTAATATCTTTAAAGAGTGTCTTGGGGCACTCGTTAGCACGACTCTTCAAAAAAAAGATTTAATACTCATAATCGTTTCATATCTTATAATCGGGGTTTTTTTTATCTCATAACTTTAAAAAGTTTTATAATGGCATATTAAGTATACAAATTTAATCATGTTAGTCATTTCCACTTTTTTTCCTCAAATTGAGTTAAAAATGTGTGTGTGGCATTCATGCCAATATAGTGTGCCATTGACACTTTTGTGACTGATTTAGTAGCATTAAAATTGGTTCCTAAATGCCATCTTCATCTTCTACATTGTTTGGATACATAAAACCAAAATCAATCTCAAGAAAAGTTGAAACCATTTTTAGAAAACACAAAACCTTCAAAGAAACAAGGGCAATCAAATAGATACATATGAACAACTATTGCAATGAATCAAATTTTTTGAAAATTATAGAATCCTCAATTGCATAATCATAAAAAGCCCAATTTTGAAAATCGAAAAACATACAACACATTTTGATCTAAGAAGAGTTGTACATGTACCAGTTCAAGATCACATTAGAGGATCCTGACTCAATTCTATCCTCATGTAACCAAAGAGAAATCACTCCTCGCAACTGGTACGGTGTACGATATGACTCCACAAAGTGCCTGTTACAAAACTCAACCTTTCAGACAAAAACGTTCAAGTTTCATTCATGGAGTCTATTATATGACATCTCCATAACCTTTACTATATCAACCTATTCAACAAATCCATTAATTAAACCTCACTCTCCAAATCTACCTATATAACAACCTCAATCATATACTATTTTATCCTGAGTTCACTTATTGAATTAACAAGTTTAGCTTGACACGTCGATGAATCATTCCAATGGGTAATTTGATGGTGTTTTAGGAAAGTTTGAGACTTTTTTTTTGGATTTTTAGAAAAATTTGAGGCTTCTTGAGGTTTTTTTTTGGTTTTAAGCTAAAAAAACATTTTCTCATATTTGTTTATGAATTAATAGATTTATACTTTTTAGTCCCGAAAAAATGATTATGTTTTTTTTCTTGAGTTTTTAAATTGCTTATATTTTCTCAAAAATTAAGTTTCTTGGTGTATGCTTTATTAGATTTAAAATAAAATGTTTAGGTTTTTTCTTTTGGATTTCTTGGGTTTCGTTCTTCTCTTTCCTGGATTTTTTGGGTTCAAAATTCATAAAATATTGTTATTGAACGATTTTTTCCGTCACTAAATCATTCGCACACAAAAAAGTTTAAACTATGAGACCTACACCATGGCCAAAAAAATGATATGTATACATCAAACATTTCACGTGAGTGCCGCATAACCTTACTCATTAACTTTGACTAATAATGGACATAAAGGACTAAAGAGATTCATTTTGTATAGTTAAGGGATCAATATGGCCATTTTTAAAGTTATAGGACCTAAATAAACTCCGAGTACAAGATACGGGGCGAAAAATGTATTAAGCTTTACAAAAATTAGTTGTATATGAAGATGGATGTAAATATTGTATTTCTTGATGGAATTATAAATAAGGAGGTCTATGTTAGAACAAGATTTGGTTCTACATCCAATCCTTGAGTTTCGATGATAACAATGCATATATTTGTTATGTAACAATTTTGGTACTCTAATAGTTTCTTGAGTGTGCAGTTTCACTATTTTCATTGATTAATGATTGATGTCTAGAAGATCATCAGAATCAGCGTTAACACACGTCAGAAGAACTATTTGTTTTAATTTCTGAATTGACATCAGGAGTTTTGAAGAATGTTGAATACCCATCAGAATGGTTTTTGATAATGTTTCTAAAGATAAGCTTCTATCAGATCATAAGTCAAGATTTTAAGGCTCAGATAAGCTTTTTCTTCTAGCTCAGAAATTAAGATGCATCGTTCAGATTAGTTGTTGCTTTCGACTCTGAAGACTTCATTCTGACTCTGAAAGAATCAACTCTCTTTGGTCATCTACGTTATCTAATTTCTTTCATGCTCTTTCTACGTCAAATTAGAAGTACATCTCAAAAGAAGAATGATCAGAAACTTGTAATAGAAATAATATGGTACAATAGTACATCACCTTTTCAACTACTGCAATGACGTATCATACGGACCCGTTTTTGATGTGCTCTTTGTCCCCCACAATCTTTATGAGCCGTTACATCAAGGAAAGTTATGTCTTGTCCTCTCTTAACTGTCATCTTTTCAATGAGACTATTTATATGAGACACTCTCATTTGAAGTTGTTGTCAAATGCACAACAAGCAAAGTTACACTCAAGCTATATTTTCAAACTTAGCAAATAAACTTCAAAGAGAAAAAGAGAATGAAATATCCTAGAGAAATTTTTCTAAACACTCCATTGTGAGAAATCTATTTTCTAAGAATCTTTAGAACACAAGATTTGTTGCTCATTAGATTGTGTTATTAACTGTTCTTAAGTTTTGTTTTCAATATTTTTTTTGAGAAGCAATATCCTGTAAACATTATCATTTATAAATCTGTTGAGATTTGTATTCCTCAAGTGACTAGGTTATTAGTATGTATACTTGAGAGGGCTAAGGTGTCTTTCTAGACTCTTAGAGGTTGTTTGTAATCTTTCTAGATTAGTGGATTAAGTCCTTTTCTAAGGCGAAATCACCTTGGCGATTGGACAAGATTAACCTTTTCTAAGGTGAACTTGTATAAAACAAACGTGTAAATCTTTCTTCATTTATTATCTATCTCATTGTTTATGGTGAATAAATGTTTCTAAAAGAAATTTTTTTTAGAAAATCCAATTCAACCCCCTCCCCCTTTCTTGTGTTTTTCTCTACCTTCAGTCTAGGTATCTCAACCTTCTAAATTTTAAAACTTTGAGAATATTTCTCATGTTTATAAATTGAAATGTGCTTTATTGGAACTCAAGAAAGTTTTTGGGGCTTGGTATAAGAGGTTTAACAAGTTTATATTGTAAAAAGGATTCTAAAGGAATAAGGTTTATACAACCCTATTTATAAAAAATAACGAAATGCTTAATTATCTCTTTTTCGATCTAGTATATAAACATGTACCACACATTCAAAAATTCAGAAGTAATCTACCACTAGTTTCTCATTTCTCCATACCTCTTATGGAGTCTTATCTTCAACAACTTCATCAGACATTGATTTTGAATGTGAACGCACCATTATGTATCCACTCTGGACTAGAAAGTTTTGGGAACTTTTATTTTGTTTAGCATGGATCAGACAACATTCATAATTTGTTGTTTATTTCTCTCGAAAACTTTGTTATTGTGTAGTGTATAGGCTATTGTGAATTGCCTAATAATATCAAACAAGTTATTAGTCCTCAAACAAGTTATGAATGCACCTATTTCCTTCTCACACTAGCTATAAAATTTTTTCAAAATAATAAAACCATGTGATTTTTCATGTAAGAAATAAATCGAAGTTTTACGAATATAGTCATTGATAAAACTTAGAATGTACCTCTTGTCACTATGTAATGCTGGTTTAATAGGGCTACATATATTTGAATGTAATAGTTGGAGTTGTTTTGAAGCCTTCCTTAGACTCCTCATTGGCATTAGTTCTCTATGTTGTTTCCCAGTTTGGAAAATTGTACACATATCTTTGGGAGACTTCATAATAGGTAAGTAAATCACCATGTTTTTGAAGGTTAGTGTTCTCAATTCTGTGTGATTCAAATGTCCAAATAAACAATGTCATAAGAACACTTATCTCTATGATACATATTCAGTTTGCAAACTCATAAAATTTCCTTATGGCATAGAATCTAACATAAAAAAAACACTATGTTTCCACTCATATTAGTTTGTGTTATCAGTCCCCTCTAGAATGATGCATTAAACAAGTTCCATCCTGAATTAAAAATGTTTAATTCTTTGTCTTCAAACTCTCATATGCTCAATATCTCATTTTAAAGCTCGGTAATAGAATAAACATAAGATATTACTTGGATTATGCTATTTTCTTGCACCTTTATACTCTATTTTGCTATTATCGTCATTCTCGTATCATTTCCAAGCTTTACTATTCAATTGAAATTTTCTTCCAATTCAAAGAACCACTACTTGTTTCCAGTATTGTGGTTGATGCAACCTAAATTGAGGAACCATAATTCTTATTTATTTTCTTGATGAATATCAATATATGACATCAAAAAAAGTTTCTCTTATGCTAATTCGACATAGTTATCTTTCTTTCCCCATTCAATACATTCATATTGGATATGTCGCAAGTTGCGAAATTTAAAACATTAGATGAATACTTTGTTTATGGATTATCTTCCTCTCCCTCTACCATGTCCTCCTCTTAACATGCCCCGACCTCTACCTCTGCTTGATCAATCATCATGAGCCACTTGTAACACATGTTTCTCCTCTTGGTATTCTTGTATTCTTTGTTCACGAACTACTAAACTTATATGTGATTCATCAATACTCCGAGTATTTAGATAATTTGATTCATCTATTGAACACACAAAATTATTGAATTTGATAGTTAAAAATCTAAGTATCTTACTCACTGCCATAATCTGCTTCATTGTCTCATCATTTGACCTCATCTTGTTCGTTATGATCAAGGTTTGTCTCAAGAAGGTCTATACTTTCTATCCTTCTTTCATGGTCAGTAACTCGAACTCCTTTCTTAATGCCTAAAGTTGGGCCCTTTTCACCTTTATGAACCTTCGATATCTCAACTTCACTGAGTCTCAATTTGCTTTTGAGGTTCCCTTGTAAAGAATTGTTTCAAGAATTTCTCTACTAATGGCCTGAAATAGAAATTTTTTTACCTTTAAATCTTTGAGCTTGACTTCTTCCTCGGTCTCCTTACTCCTAAGAAAAATTTTCATCATCATTGACCAACAAGCATAATAACCATCAAACATATGATTGGACGGTTGCACAAAATTTTCTAAATCTATTATCTTGCTCTCTCTCACTCTTAATTTATCCATTTACACTGCTCTGATATCAAATGTTAGTTTTGGAATAACAAAGAGTTAAAAAGGGAGGATTATTGATTCAAAAAACATAGTTATAAATAAATTTCCAAGCAAAATAGAAACCATGACTAACAAGTTAGAAACATGGTGAATAATCTAAAAAATAAATAAAATCTATTCTTTTTAAAGAATAAGGGTACGTTTGTTTCAGTTTTTAAAATGATTTTTATAGTATTACATAGTTTTATTTTAAAAAATTTACAAAAAAAAAAAACTTCAAATAAAAAATTGGTTTAAATAGTTTTTTTTTTAATTTTATTTTTATTATAACTTTTTTATATCAAATTTTTAAAAATTACTTAAATTTGAAACTATTTTGAATAATTTAAAAAAAATGTTTTTAAGATGTATTTTTTTGGAAAAAAATATAATTTTGATTATAGTTTAATCTTCAATAATTTATATTACTGAATGTCAAAACTAACTATTTATTTTTTAAATAATAAGTTTAAATTTTTTTTCAATATTTTATAAAAATCACTTAGGTAAAACAAACGCTGTTTATATCTTTTCTAAAATCAAAGAATTTTCCAACTAATAAAATATGGTTTTACTATTCCATACATTAAGTTGAGACAAAGAGATTTCTTGCATTGAGTAAAAAGAAAACCTTCTCTCTCTAAACCTTTTTTCCTCTGACTTCTCTCTCTAAACCTTTTTTCCTCTAACTTCTCTCTAAATCACTCGCTCCTCTCTCATCTCTCATATTTAAACCTCCTGTTTTTGATATAGCTTTTGGTTGGATTCAAGAGCTGTCGATATTGTATCGGTAGTCTCTTTGTAACTGTTTCAGGCGCTTCCTCTATTCCATTGGCTATTCTGGTGGCTGTCCAGGTGGTTACTCTATTATGATGGTTGGTCAAATTTATTTTGTGGTAACTGTTTTAGGTGGTTCTTCTGTTCCGGTGGTTGGTCAGATCATGTGGAAGAGCATTTTGTCGGTGTTTTGTTGTGTGCTTTAACTCAGTTACAGTGCTCTACATGGTGGCAGTTCCAGCGGTTGTGGCAGCTCCTTCATTCGGTGTGTCTCTTAAACAACAATGGTTTACCCACAATCTCAAGTTTTGGTTTCTGATGTAAGGTTGGTATCATGAGCTTCTGATTCTCTGATGTATTAAAATCTGTTGAGATATGCAGGTTTCAAGATTTAAGATTTGCCTTCTGAGAGCCTATGTTGACTTAATATTCATATATGTCATCATGATTGATGTTAATTTGATTTTATATTCGTATCATTCTATTTGTTTGATGTTGGATTGTTTGGCTCGAAAGAGTCGTCTTGTTTGAGGGGTTTTATTCTAGAGGTTGTTGGTTTCTGGATCACTTCGTGTTGATGGTTGACTTATTCGTCATTTTTAAAAGTAAAGACTCGCACAAGACTCTTTTTAACTATTTGGTTTCGCGCTCGTACGCGGGTTAGCTAGATAGTGCATGTCGTGTGTGTTTGCTGTAATTTAGTTTAAATCACTTTTGTTGTATTTATTCTATACGTATACCCTTTTGAGCTGATTTTGTGGTTTGATTGAGTTTGATTTATGTCCCTCGATATATGTATTTCCTTAATTTTCATTATATATATATATATATATATATATATATATATATATATATTTATAAAAATACTAACAAAATATTACTATTATTTTAAACAAAATAACTATCTAAGTCAGAAATATCATTATTTCTTTTTATTAAGTCTTTGTTGCATTCTGTTCCTAATTTTGAGGTAAAGTTTCTAAAACGTTAAGAGAATTCGGTTGCTTATACGATAGTAAAGAGGGCCGATTCTTAGACTAAACATAATTTATTTCACATAATTTCTCTTTGTATTGAATCTCTATTGATTAATGATATGAATTAAGTTTCTATTTATTAAATAAATAAATAAACTATGTAAATGTATGTTTAATTCTGCTGTGAGAAGAATTAATTTTGAGTGAATTAATTTTGTAGAATTCACTATCAATAATGTCAACCAACTTATAACTTTAATTTTTTTTCAAATATCAGTTTAGTAGATCAGATTTAAGAGAAAATCTCAGTCTATCTCAAAAAAATTTGTTTCTTTTCGTAGGTACATCTACGGAACGTGTTAAAACAGAGTGTTCCGTAGATGTACCTAAGGAACAGTCTGCTATATTTTAAAATCACATACATTTCACTCTAAAACTCAATTTTTATAACAAAAATGGAAAGGTTTGGAGAGTTTGGGTGTTTGGGAATGTGAAAATTGAAGAATGGGGAAAAGAAGAGTCTGACGCGAATATAACATCAAATGTTTCCGTAAATACATATACGGAAGCTTCCGTATCTACATCTACGGAATAAAACAACGTTAAATAAAAAAAATACTTTCGAAAGTACATCTACGAATGTAAGAAAACATTTTAGAGAATTCGCATGATAGATGAGAGATCCAATAAATGGCATAGCTAATTTGCCCACTAATCAGCGATTAATATCAAAAAAAACTACTCCCTCCGTCTCATAATAAGTGTCCTATTTGAGTTTTGCGCGGTTCTTAAGAAAATGATTGGATGTGTTGGTTTTAAAGATAAAGTTAATATCATTTACTAAAGTACCCTTATTTCTTATAGGTAGTAGAGTAGTTGAAAAACGTAAAAGTTAATAAATAGGGGTATAGTAGTGGAAAAAATTAATAAATATTGCATTGGTTATCTAAAGAGACATTTATTTTGAGACATGAAAAAAGTACAAATGAGACACTTATTATGAGACGGAGGGAGTATTGAATAACGATGGATAACCCCAAATTAAGGCAAGTGTCACATGTAGCGTGTAAACCGAAACTGTGTTCCATGTGCAATCAGATCCGGTTGTTGCTAAAGTTCACCTACAGATAATAGATTTGTACCCTAATTAAAAAAGTTAAAAAAACACAATGATTAATAAGACTTGTCTCTTCTTCAAAAAGAAAATGAAACTTGTCACATACCATTAGGGGTGTGCATGGTAACCAACCCATAAGAACCAATCCATTTTAATAGTTCTGGTTTCAAAACCAAACCACTTTTGATAAAAACCAGTTTCAAAATAGAAAATGGTTCCAATCCAATTCTAAACCGGTTCTAAACGGTTTTTAAATAAAAGCAAATTACAAATATATTTTATTTTATTTTATTTCTACAAAGATACACCACGTAACTTGATAAATTTTTTATTATTCTTATTCTTATAATTAATATTAGTTTAGCGGATTATTTCATAAAATTTTGGTTGAGCCATATACAGTTACGACAATAATTCCATCTTACAAAATATTTGTTTAATTTTTTCAATTGCTGTTCTTACATAAAACCTTATAATATTTTATTTTATTTTATTTTAATAATTACTATTTTATTTGTAATTATAACTGCAGTTTAAAAGAATAAATTTTCCTCTAAACATAAATAATATTAGTTATAAAACATATTTATTAATATTTATATTTTTAACTATATTACTACTAACTTTTACAATTACTAACACATAATTTGTTATATTTCTAAAAAATATACCATGATTTCTTTTGTTTTTATTTATTTAATATAATAAAATAAATTTTAAAAATTAAATTATCAAATAATTTTTTATTATTTTCTCATCCGAAAAAACAGTTTTAAAATTTAGATTGTCAAATAGATTTTCTCATTTTTTAATCTCTAAAACAGTTTTAAAAACTTACAATGCCAAACACAAACTTTTTCAATTCTTTATTCAAAAAGAGTATTTTAATACAAATTTACAAAACACTTTTTAAAAACTAAAAATCAAAATTGTTTCAAACAAGCCCTTAGTTTTCAGTTTTTAGTTTCCATTTTTTTTTTAAAATCATCCGTAGCCATTGCCATTTCTCAAAAATTAGGACAACATTAATAGTAATATAATCGCAATTCTCTCGGTAAACAATAGAAAAATACAAAAAAAAAAAACACAGCACTACTTTTATACTATATGTATTCATTTTCAATTTGGTTTTATTGATAAGAACCGGTTTTATTAAATGGGTATCGGTTCTTGCTTTGGTTAACAATATGGAATTGGATCAGTTTTCATCCAAGTAGAATTTGGTTTTTAAAATTGGTTCACGGTTTTTTTGAAATTGGTTCTTGTAAACCAGTTTTTTTGCACACCCCTACATACCATATTAACCTTCTCCTTTTTAATAAAATGGGAATTTGAATATCATGTTTTAGGATACCGTTTGATCAATTACTATTAACGGTTGAGATTTGGTGTTAAGCTAAACTTTGACATCTTAGTATCATTTGATCCTATCTCTATGATATATTAGCATAAAATTTTAACAGCCATCCAAAAATCATAATATTAAATACTATTTATTAACGGTATTAATCTTTATAATTATGAATATTTTAGAAAAAAATTCTTTATTTTTTCCTTATCGTTTTATATGAACATTTATAATTTTTTATATAAAATTTAACTTTCTTTATTCATATATTTATATTATTTTAAGTTATACTCTATCTATTCCAAAATAAATGTCACACTTCACATATATTAAGAAAATTTAAAAAGTGAAAGAGGGAGAATCATGAATTTACCAAAAAAAAAAATTGAATCAAAGAATATATATTTATATTAATTTAAAAAATACAATTACAAACCAAGGTGATCACTAGGATCCAACCATCTAAAGTGACATTAGAGACTATTACTTACATCATTATTCTATCATCTATACACTTATCAACAACATTATCATAAAGCAAATATTGTTTATCATCCTCCATATGATATACATTGTTTCAGCTATGCCCATCTTCAACAGTGTAGATTTCCACCCTTTGCCTTTAGTTGCTCCAATAAGCCACTTTAGCTCATCCTCTCATGGTTTTGGCCTATGATCAATTTCCAGCCAGTTCAAAATACTCTTTCAAACCGGTTCAATTTTGCTACAACTGAAAAATAAGTGACTAATTGATTCCTCTTCACTGTTACAGAGCACACAAACATTGTCTTGGATATGCCCAAATTTCTTTAATTTGTCCTTTGTGGGCAATTTACCATGGCAAGTCATCCAAAGGCATATAATAGCTCGAGGTCTTGCCTTGTTGTACTGCACCATTTTTCTCCAAGGCACTCTAGTCCCATCTTCATTCATATTTATATAGAAAGTTGTCACTTTGAACTTATCCTGCTTCAGAGCTAGTTGCCAAACCGGTTGCATATCCACAATCTTCTCTCTTTGCTTTAAGTTCCCCTTGAATATCCATAACATCCTTTCCTTTAAGGTAGTAACAACTAATCCATCTTACCCATAGATTGTCAGCTTTTCCACCCAAATTACAAAGGCATTTCATCATCAAAGCAAAATTCCAATAATGTAGGTTGGTGATTTGAAGGCCTCCTTGCCTATAGGTACTGCAGACCCTATTCCAAGCTATAGGACTCTTCTCATGGGTACCTGTCCAAATGAAACTTCTACATATAGCTTCTATTTTCTTAATCACACCTTTAGGGATTGTAAAACATTGCATCCAGTATTGCGCTATGGCTCTAGTTATGCTTTTTACCAATTGAATTCTTCCAGCATAACGGAGAAGCTTGGTAGTCCAATGATGTATCCTCCCTATAATTTTGTCAATTAAAGGCATATAATGATGTATACTCAGTTTTTTACAAGTGAGTGGTACCCCTAAGTATTTGACAGACAGGTTCCCATCTGTAAAACCAGTGAGATTCTGCAGCATACTCTTCTTCCTGGTATCAATGCCTCCATAGTAAATATTACTTTTGCTTGGATTGGCAATAAGGCCTGTAGATTGGGTAAAAATCCTGAATGCCCCCTACATCATCTCTACAGAAGTGAAATCTCCTCTGCAGAATAGCAACACATCATCAGCAAATATCATGTTGGTGAGACATAACTTTTCACACTTAGCGTGATGATTGAAATTGGGATTCAGCTGCATTTTATACATAACCCCATTCATATACTCCATGATTAAAACAAAGAGCATAGGTGATATAGGGTCACCTTGTCTTATCTCATTCTTTGCTTGTAAAAACTTTGTATACTTACCACATTGAACTTATAAGAAACGGTACTAACACTTGCCGTAATCCAACATGTAAACTGTCTTGGTATACAAATCTCCCTTAGGATACATTCCATAGCCTTCCAATTGACCATATCATAGGCCTTTTGGAGGTCTATTTGCATCATTGTCCTAGGAGTACCATCCTTCCTGTTGTAGCCTTTTAGCAACTTATAGGCTAGCCAAATGTGACTGTGTATGTTCTGTCCTTGAACAAAGGCCGCCTGTCATCTATTCACCATACTAGGTAGAACCTTTCCCAATCTCTCAGTTATGACTCTTGAGATGATTTTATAAAAGGTGGTGCAGCCTGCAATAGGTTTGAAGTCCTTTATCCTCTTTGGAGTATCTCTCTTAGGAATAAGAGTAATTATAGTGCTATTGAAAGGTTTGTATAGATTACTTGTTTCAAAAAATTCTCTAACAGCTACAGTGACATCACATTTGATTATGTGCCAGGAAAATTTAAAGAATTTTGAACCATAACCATCAGGACATGGGGCCTTTAGATCACCTATACCAGTTAGAACTCTTAGAATATCTTGCTCAGAAATGCTCCCAATAAGAGATCCTCTCTACTCCATATTCAGTTGGGGACCCTGTCTCATGGCCTCAATGTCTATATGCTGCATATTGTTATCTTCCTTTCCCATTAACTGACCATAGAAACCCATGATTTCCCTCTATATATCCTCATGATTCTGCATTACAGTGCCATCAACAGCTTAAATACCTCTCATACTTTTGAAACTTTGTTTAGATTTGATAGAGACATAAAATTAAGAATTGTTTCCATCTCTCATCTTCATCCAATCCACTTTAGATCCTTGCACAAGAAGTTTCTCCTCTAGGTCATTAAGTTTGATCACTTCTTTAGTGCAGATCTTAACCCTATCAATGACTCTGGCATCAAATTGATTGTTGGTAAGATCCACTTGGGCTTTTCTTAAGCTCATCTCTAGCCTTGACCAAATTTTACTTAAGATTGCTCAGAGGCCTGCTAAACTTCCTTAAGATAGGTTGCAATCTTTTAAGTTTTCTCCATAGAACAACCATAGGATCCCCCCTGATAGGTAGTTCCCAGCTATTCCTCACCACTTCCTCAAAACCATCCATGTCTTCAAGGAAATTACTGAACCTGAACTCTTTTATAGGCCTTCTCTTAATCTTGTTGTGAGTCACATGCAGCAGAGCATGATCAGAGGCATTAGGGGAGGGGATATGCATCCTTGACTCCAGATATTGTTGAAATCAGTCCACATTAGCAAGTAGTCTATCAATCCTGGAGTAAATTGGTTCATTAATCTGCTTATTGGACCAAGTAAAGTAATCTCCACAATTGTCCAGTTCACTGAGTCTAGCATTAACCACCATACTTTGAAGGTCCCTATATTCAAATTAAGTGACAACTTTACCCCCCAACCGATCTTGTGCCTTTGCTACATTGTTGAAGTCTCCAATTATACACCAAGGCCCTTGTTGAGTACTATGAATGCCACAATTGTTTCCTCTTCTCAGGTTGGTTATGAGCATAGATTGTTGTCAACCAATACTTGAACCCACCATTTATATCACTCACCCTACAATGAATATATTGGCTGGAACAGACAATGAGTTGAATCTTCACTCTATTGTTATCCCATCCTATCCAATTCTACCATTGTCATGAGCACTATAGTTGTCCACATAGTGTTCAGTCAAGTGTAGCTTACTACGAACACTACTAGCTTTATTTTTCTTCACCCTTGTTTCTATTAAAATCATAATAGTAGGCTTAAAAACATAGAGATGGGAGATAATCTCCTTTAATTTGCCTACTTTATTCAGCCCCCTAGTGTTCTAGGATACTATCATTTCACAATGCCTGTGACCTCTAGCTGGTCATTCAAAACCTCTAGAGCCCTAAAGCCATTAACACACTTTATACTAGATGTTGAAATACCAAGATTCTTACCTTTATCTCTAGTTGTTCTTCTTCCCACAGTCCAAGGTATTTCCTCATTTGTTCCATTTTCCAGATTATCCTTTTGAGCCTCCTCATTTTGTCTTGTTGGGGTCACTTGCAAGGTTTCATCAAGGGGATTCTTTTTGGGTCTCCATTGCTGCATTTTCTTTTGTGTATTGCATTGGTGTCCTATCTTCTGGCATTTCTCACAAAAAATGGGCTTCCATCGTAATCAACTTCTTGCTTTAACATTCTACCTTCAATATCTTTAATGTCAATCTCCTTAACAAGTTATTGCGTTATGTAAACCTCCACAAGGATTCGAGCATACGACACCCTTAACTTGTTTGCAGTGCATTCGTCTGTGACCAAAGGAGTTCCTATTGCACTACCTATTTTCTTCAGACTCTTCACACCCCATAGATGTAGTGGAAGTTAAGGAAGCTTCACTCAGATAGGTAGTGTTCGCAGCAAATCCTTCTTTAGGTTAAAATCTGGGCGCCGTTCCTTCAAGATCATAGGCATGTTCCTGATTACGTATGGCCCTTTCATCATCACAACTTCTCTATCTTCAAAAGAATTGAAGCGAATCAAGAAATAACCCTCATCATGATAGTAAAGATCCGATGTTCTTACAAAATTCCATGTTTTCACCATGTAATTCTTGATTGTATACATGCTCAGATCTTCACCCATCACATACAAGAATAGAGCATTCCCCCAAAATTGGATTTAAGTTGTTGTGTCTTCTTCGTCAATTTCGATTTCCACTTCACCATTGACAATTTTAGGCGCCACATACTCCATGGAAATTCCCTTTGCAGGGTTACGACTATCGCTAAGTACATCCTTCCAAAGCTTTCGTTCTTCTTTCTTTTATTTGATTTTAGGCTCAAATTTCTTCACATTTAGGGTTTCTGGTTCCGATTGTTTGTCGTCATCGCTATCGGCTTTCTCATTGTTGTTGGATTCATATTTTTTTCTCGCTTTACCTCCTTCATTGTCTCAATCTATACTTTCGGCAATTGCTTCGATGGAGGATGAGTCGCCGGCGACGATGGCACCGTGGATTTTAGCCTCCCACGTCCCCGTTTCATTATCAGGGAGAGAGAGAATTTTTTAATTTGCCAAATTATTTGTTTTGTTTATTGGTGTATTATAATTATCATCAATGTAAATGTAATGTGAGAGAAAGAATAAATTAAGAGTATTAATTAGAGGATAGAATTGGAAAATAAAATATAAAAGTGCATTGAAAACTGAATATGACACTTATTTTGAGACAAAATATTTCTTCTAATAAGACATTTATTTTGACAGTTATCAAACAATGCTTATTTATTTATTTATTTATTTGAATTGAAAAGTTAAAACCTAGTTTTTTGATCTTATCAAAGAGACTATAAATATAAAAATGATGTTTAACGGACAATACTAAATACATATTAGAATTATGTACTTGTTAAAAGTACAATAAGTGACAATTAATTATGTAGGATTGTCTTAGAGTTTCAGAGTTGTTGCTAGTGTTAGAGTAAGAACGTGCAAGGATCGTGATAAACTCCATATCTAGGTGGTTTTTAAGTGAATTAATTGTACTTCTCAACTTCGTGGTTGAGGTATTTATAGAGTTTTATTGGGTTTGAATTCTTGGACCCATTGGGTGGTTATTCTACCATTTTTAAGAACAAAAAATTGTTATTCTCCCCAGTCTTTTGGGAGAACATGGCTTTTTTCCTTGATTGGGTTCCATAGCGTTAGTTCCTTAAGACACATCAATCTCCATATTTTATTAGTGGACAATATGTGGTTCTACCCAAGTCCAATATGTTGGAACAAAACTGTTCATATCCTTTAGATTTTGATGATAACAAAGTACTTAAAGAGTAATTGGGTATACTAACTTTTGTTTAAGTGTGTAGAATCATAAGCTTATAATTAACTTGGTTTTTACCTTTTTGAATAACTTATCAAGAGAAGCTAAAGTATTAGATTCTAAAGGATCAGAATCTGGTGACTCAGACTCGATATCTCTACTTCTAGTAGCAACTCAGGTTCTGAATACCTAGATTAAAGGTACCCAGCCTCTGGTTTGTACTCTATCTCTAAAGCAGATTTTGGGAGAAATTCAACTAGAGTTTCTATAGTGCAAGTAAAGTTGATCAGACACTTAAGTCTGATCCAAATCTTTGATAGATACCTAGTATGAAGAAAGACATGATGGACAAAGTCTTTACATAGAGGAATGAAATCTTAACATATCAACTTCCAATGTCTCTCACTTGGAAACTGCTTCTGAGCAAATATACTTGTGCAAGTCATCCTTCAATGATTCTTTTGTTGCCTCTTTATAAGGAGTGGAAGATTTGAAGGAAGACAACAACGAGAAGATCCATCTACCAACAACTGAAAAACAACTCTGAACAAAACACTAAGCTTTTGTATATATTTCTATTGTATTGCACATAGTGTTGAGATTTCTTATCTTTGTATATCTTAGAAATATCAAGTGTTAAAGTCTTTGTTTGTGTTGTATTCTTTGTGTACCTCTGATTGAATATCAAATGCATCTTGTTGTTTATTCATCTAAGTTGTTTGTTTAGAATTTTAGTGGAAGTGTCTTGCTAGATTGCTTGAGAAAATGAAGTCTATTATTAGGTTGCATGAGAAAAGGAAGTCTCTTGCTTGGTTTCTTGATCAAAGCAAGTCTCTTGCTAGGTTGCTTGAACATAAGTATTTTTCTAGATTGATTGAGCAAAGGAAGTCTCGGGCTGGATTGCTTGAGCAGTTTGTAATTAACTTTTTATCATAGTGAAAAATTTCTTGTTGGACAAGGGGACTGGACTACTCTCAATTTGTGGGAGGAACCAGGATAACTCTGTGTGTGATTTTACTTAACCTTTGAAATCATTTTTGAACTTGTACAGTTTCTAAAGTTGTTTCAAGAAGCAAAAAGAATTCACCATACATAATTCAACACCCTTTCTTGTGTATTATACCAAGAAGTCTTTCAAGTATAAAGCTTCTCATCCAGAAGAGCTAATCAATTGGAATAAATATGATCCCTTGAAAACTAGACCATCTCTCAGAAATGACAATGCTATGCTAGGATTTATCTCCATAATTGAGCCAACTTTTGTTGATGAAGCCTTGTCGGATGATGGGTGGATTCTAGTTATGCAAGAAGAGCTAAATTAGTTCCAGAGGAGTGATGTTTGGGATCTGGTCCCTAGACCAAATCAGAAGAACATTATTGGAACAAAATGGATGTTCTGAAACAAACTGAATGAGCAAGGAGAAGTGGTAAGAAACAAGGCTAGACTTGTAGCTCAAGGTTACAATCAGCAGAAAGGTGTATATTTCTCTGAAATCTTTGCACCGGATCCAAGGTTAAAGGCAATTAAACTTCTTATCTCTTATGCTATTAATCATGATATTGTTTTGTATCAAATGGATGTTAAGAGTTCCTTCTTAAATGGAGTCATCTTTGAAGAAGTGTACCTCAAACAACCTCCTTGATTTGAGGATTCTATTCACCCAGACTTTGTTTTCAAACTTAAGAAATCACTCTATGAACTTAAACAAGCTCCAAGAGCTTGGTATGATATATTGAGGAATTTCTTGATAGGAAATGATCTTCAAAAAGGCCTGGTTGACACTACATTATTAATTAAGACTCTAAATAAGGATATATTAATTATCCAAGTTTATTTTGTTGACATAATATTTGGTTCTGCTAACGCCTCTCTTTGTAAGCAGTTTTTTGAGACTATACAGACTGAGTTTGAGATGAGCATGATGGGAGAATTGAAGTTATTATTTGGAATTCAGATTAACCCAAGCAAAGATGGAATATATATTCATTAGTCAAAGTACACAAAGGAACTTCTAAATAAGTTCAATCTTGAAGACTGTAAGATTATGGCAACTCCTGTGCATCCAACCTACAATCTGAACAAAGACGAGAGTAGCACCAAAGTAGATCAGAAGTTATATTGAGGTATGATTGGTTCCTTGCTTTACCTCACAGTTTCTAGGCCTAATTTTTTGTACAGTGTTTGCTTGTGTTCAAAATCGGATCCTAGAAAAGCTCATTTAACTGCATTTAAGAGAATCTTTAGGTATCTGAAAGGAACAATAAATCTGGGACTCTTTTATAACAAAATCCCTAGATTATAAGCTAGTTGGATTCTGCGATGCTGATTATGCTAAGGATAAAATTTAAAGAAAGTCCATTAGTGGAAATTGTCAATTCATTCGTGAAAACCTAATATCACGGGCTAGTAAAATAGAATAAACTATTGCTCTGCCTATAGCAGAAGCAGAGTACATCTCTGCTGCTAAATGTTGTACGCAACTACTCTGGATGAAATATAAACTAGAGGATTATCAGATTTGTGGAAGCAGTATACCTATTTTTTTGTGATAATACTACTACTATTTGTTTAACAAAGAATCTAGTTCAACATTCAAGAACCAAACACAGTGAAATAAAACATCACTTTATTAGAGATTAAGTTCAGAAGGGTGTAATAGATATTCAATTCATTGATACTGATCATCAATGGGCTGATATATTTACCAAGTCCCTTACAGTTGAAAGATTTGTTTTTATCAAAAAGAACTTAAACATGGTTTTTATCAAAGATTAGTGCTTACTTTTGAATGGAGAGTCAGTGTCTGAAAATAATCAAAAGCTACCATATCCAGAAGCTCCCAAACAGCTTTTAATGTTAGGCAACTTCTGATGCATCTCAGACTCTGATACTCTGGACATTTCTTTATTAAAATCACTGATATATTTATTTGGGATTTAATGTTTAATTTCTGGTAAATTAAAAAAAATCTTAACTCTTCCTTGTTAATACAATTGTTATGACTAGAACTAATTCAATATTCTTGGTTACAAACTGATTTAAATAACAAGAAAAGCACAAAATTTTTGTCTAAAGTTTTCATTTTGGTTTCTCTCCTAAAGTCTCTACAAATAATCCTCACTCAATTTTTTGATCTTGTTCTCAATCATTAAACCTAAAATAGGACTTTCAGTCCTCTTCACAATCATCTACTGTTGGATTTTCCTCGTGAGTGAGACCCTCTTCTGGTTTATCTTGTGCACTTTTTGTTCTGATCACCTCAACACTAGTACGTGCATCTTCAGTCTTTGGTATCCTCTGAGTCTCTATACCTTCCTCGGTCTCTTTCTTCTCTTCCTCCTTCTTTTTTTTGGAGTGTTTATATTGTTTCCTTCTCCTCTTCCTAATCTGGCTTACCCATTTTTTTGGTGTTGTAGCAAGTTTTTTCTTATTTCTGTTGGGTGTATCTCTTGTTTTATGGAAAGTCTGATTTTTTAGCAAGCTTAAGATGATTTTGTGTCTTTCTTATTTTCTTCGCACCAATCAATTTTTAAAAACAAACTGGTTTGGTAGTCCTTTCCTTCTACCCATTTATGTTTCCTTCTTCTGTGCTCTATTTGTCAGAATCGATTTCGCTGTACTAGAAGTTGAACCTAATATTTATTGATAATTTGTTTGTATATAGGAAGTAAAGATTATTTTTGATCATATTTACTATGAATTATTTTATTCACATACATGTTTTGCTTAGTTTGCTTTAAAAGACTAGAAGAATCTTTTAAAAATTGTAAGAATAACTAAGTATATGCATGCTTATGAAAAAAAGGTTTAAACTTTCATTTAATCAAAAAGTGTTTACATCAGAGGTTGTCAGATACAAAACACTACATATCATATCTCCAACATTTAGCTTTAAGAAAATTTCCCCAGCCTAAACTCTATTCATCTTCATCGTCAAAATCAAAATAAAATTTTTCTACCAGCTTTATCGTCTTTGATTTCCTCTTTTTTATTGCCATTGGAGTTTTTTTTTGGCTTAAAAGCTTCTACAGTAGTGATTGCTTCAGAAGTCTTGATTTCTTTGTGACTCTGATCATAGAACTTCTTTAAAGTCTCAGTTTCTTTGACTGTGGTAGGTTCTAAACTAATGGAAATCTTGGAGTTTTCGTCAGAGGTGTTCGTCTTGCTTTTAGAGAAGATTGGATGAATAATTGTGATATTGGTTCGCATAAGGGGTTAAGATTTTATAGTAAAACATTGGAAGATTAATCACATTGTGTGTAACAACCTATGATCTTTGGAAGTTTAAATACCAATAGCCTTTAACGCATGTTATACCTGCTCATTATTACATCTTTTCATTTTTTTACGTTTCCATTTCTTGGAAGATGAAAAATTTAATCATTTACTGCCTCGGGAAGTAAATAATTTCTTTTGGCCTCTTCTGTATCTTTGAAGCTGAAAAGATAATGATTTTCTTTCAGTATATTTTTTCTCTCTATCCTATTTTAGTTTTTTGCTAATGACAAAAGAGGGAGAAAATGGGAGTATTTAAAGCAGATAAAAACATTCTTGAATGTTATTATATGCCCCTAAACTCACAAAAAGGAACTTAAGTTTATGTGCTTAATTATGAAAATTATGTATTTTGTGCTATCAAGATAAGTTTAAATAACTTGGATAGGACTTATGGGGAGCTTACAAGACTTAACCTTTGGACCATTAGACTTAAGGGGAGCTTAAAAACCTCAGACTCTGATATAGTCAAGTTAGTTACACTGAAAAACCATTGTTCTTAAATACTTATGTTTGGCATCATAAAAAGGGGGGATATCGTTGGAACAAAATTGTTCATATCCCTTAGTTTTGATGAAAACAAAGTACTTAAAGAACAATTGAGTGTACTAACTTTTTGTTTAAGTATGAAGGATTATAAGCTTATAATTAACTTATATAGAGAATCTGGTGACTCAAACTTGGTATCTCTACTTCTGGTAATAGTTCAAATTCTAAAATCCTAGATTAAAGGTACTCAACCTCTAGTCCGTACGTTGTCTCTAAAGCAGAATTATCTTGTCAAGCCATATTTTGGGAGAAAGTCAACTAGAGTTTCTATAGTGCAAGGCTCAATGAAAGTTGACAGGACATCTTAAGTCTGCTCCAACTCTTTGATAGATAACTAGTATGAAGAAAGACGTGTTGGACAAAGTCTTTACACTGAGGAATAAAATATTAACAAATCAACTTCAAACATCTCTCTCTTTGAAACTACTTCTCAACAAAGACACTTGTGCAAGTCTTCCTTCAACAACTCTTTGTTTGCCTCTATATAAGGAGTATAATATTTGAAGGAAGAAAACAACAAGAAGATCTATCTACCAACAATTGAAAAATAACTCTGAATAAAACGCTAAGCTTTTGTATATATTTTTGTTGTATTGCACATAGTGTTTATATTTCTTATATTTGTATATCTTAGAAAAATCAAGTGTTAAAGTCTTTGTTTGTGTTGTATTCTTTGTGCACCTCTTATTGTATATCAAGTTCATCTTGTTGTCTATTAATCTAAACTGTTTGTTTAGAAGTTTATTGGAAGTCTTGCTAGATTTATTGAACAAAGGAAGTCTCTTGATATGTTTCTTGAGCAAAGGAAGTCTCTTTCTAGCTTTCTTGAGCAAAGGAAGTCTCTTGCTAGGTGGCTTGACCAGAAGTCTCTTTCTAGGTTGATTTAGCAAAGGAAGTCTCGGGCTGGATTTCTTGAGCAGTTTGTAATTAATTTTTGATTATAGTGAAAATTTTCTTGTTGGACAAGGGGACTAGACTACTCTCAGTTTGTGGGAGGAACTAGGATAACCCTGTGTATGATTTTACTTATTGCTTTTTCTCTTTATATCTTTCCGCTGCTATCAGACTCTAAAATCAATTTCTGAAGTTGTTTTAAAAGGAAAAAATAATTCACCATACACAACTCAACCCCCCTTCTTGTGTATTTTTCTCATCTTCACAATAGAGGCCAAGTAATATGACCAATGGGCAAGCATTACACGTGATTGGCTTGTGTTTTGATAAATTGGATACTAGGAGCTCTACTTTAAGTGATGTGTGGTATTCGCCTACATCTAGTGAACATCGTATTACCTCTTGTGGATTCTTTACAGTTATACTAGTACACATTCCCTCAAGAATGATGACTTGTAAAAGACAAAACGATTTAGTTTACTCGCCTCCTACCTTTGATTTGGATGAGTCCCTCTGGTATCGTTTAGGGTGAGTCCCTCAAGCATGGTCGAGGTGGGTCCTTTAGGCATGGTTTCCCTCAAACGTCAGTTGAGGTGAGTGCATATGCCACATTGAATATGGTTGATGATAAATTTGTCTAGGGAATCGAAACCAGCCTTAATCCCTTAAATGTGTCAAAGGTGTGGGGAATCTTTACAAATGTTAGGGTACCTAGTGAGAGGTCGTTGATTGCCTCTAGGGCTTGATTTCAAATCCCTATAAAAGAAGTTCAATGCTCACTTTACCTTATACATATCTTATTCTCTTAAGCTTTCTTAAAACTCCCTCAAAGCCCCTCAAGCGCAATGCATACTTACTCTCTAATTTTTTCAAGCTCGAGTTCTTAACCCCTATTTATAGGTACATGTTTGTTACTCTTTCTTTCCCTTTCCCTTTTAATGGTGATTATTATGGAGTAGACAAGAACGATAGGGTGATAGATCCCTTGAACATTAGACAATAGTATGAAATGTACTTACACTGCACAAGGAATGTCAAACGGGCGGATGATTCCATTAACTACAAGTTTTTAGATTTAGACGTATTTGGAAGTCATAAAACACTAGTAGTTGTGATAGTGACTCTCATTCTTCATTTTCTTTACTATGAAACTCCCAGCAAATGATGATAGCTACAAACGTTAAATACTCAAATATTGAAGATTTTGTGACCATGTATTCTAGTGAATATTGAAGATAAATGGGCGACAAAGAGCTCTATTTTAAATGATGTGTGGTATTCCCTACCCCTTGTGAACTTCGTATTGTCTCCTATGAATTCTTTACGATTATTCCATTACAAATTTCAATTTTTAAAATAAATTTTAATGAGATATAAATCAAATTTATTAAGAGTGAGGATCAACTTTCTTGTAAAGAGTAAATTTTTTTAACTTAATCCAAATCATAGCCTTTAAATTGAATCTAATCTAAAATTTAATTAAATAAAAATACTAATTAATTATTAAATTAGATTCAATTTAAAAGTTATGATTTTGAGTAAGCTAAAACAAATTATCCAAATCATAGCCTTTTACCTTACTCTTTAAATTTTCATATTTTAAATTTGACACAAATCTTTTTAAATTTATAAAAATGGTTCAAAATGCTTAATAATAAATAACTATAATATTCTATTAAAAAATATTAAAAATAAAAGAAGTTATCTCATTCAAACACATCATTAAAATTCAACCTATTAAAAGTTGAAAATGTTATCTCATTGTTTCAAAGGACAAATAAATACATTTTGTCCATATTAAATATGTTGACACAAATTTATTAAAAGAATACAAAAAAAAATTATTTTGTTCATTTCACTCATTTTCATATTAACTTGAGGATTAAAATACTTACAAGTTTCACATTTACTTCAAAATGAAGTGGAACTCAATACTCATCACTTTATCTAATCAATTTGGTTAACTTCTTCATCACTCTCTAATCAACACAATAATCCATATTTTGCAAAAACCAACACTAAAGTTTAAACAAAAATCATGATAGCACACATGATACCAAACACTAGTATGAATGAACAAATTGTTGTAAATGAAGCATTCAATAAAAGTAGAAAAAAGAGATAAGGTAAAGCCAAGTAGTACATTCTGAGTCAGCATGGATCCTACAAAAACACCCATCGGATAAGTTTTCAATGTGCTTAGCAAAAAACAAACGCAACATAGCCACGGCTTTTTTCCATAACGGGACCCACACATTCCCTTTTCTGTATAAAAGGAACCCTAATCCCATTTTCTTTCTCCATTCCCAAATCTCAACTTCTCATAACGACTTAACCAAACAATTACAATCATGCTTTCTTCTCTCTCTCTTCCTTCTTCTCTCTACGCCGCCGGCGTTAACACCACCGTATCTCCGCCTCCCTGCCGCGTCAGATATCGGCCGTTTCTCATCACCGCTAGCGCTACCGCCACCGCTGAACCTCGCTCTACATGGACGGAACAACCAAGAGCTTCGTATCTGAACATTAACACGAACACGAACGCTTCTCCTGCTTCGCTCTACGAGATCCTCGGTGTACAAGCAGGTGCTTCTGTACAAGAGATCAAATCTGCGTACCGTCGACTTGCCAGAGTCTGCCACCCTGACGTGGCGGCGAATGACCGGAAAAACTCGTCGGCGGATGACTTCATGAAAATTCACGCTGCTTACTCCACGCTCTCGGATCCTGATAAACGTGCTAATTATGACCGGAGCCTTTTCCGGCGACAACGGCCGTTGTCGATGAGGTCCGGCTACTCTAGTCGGAAATGGGAAACGGATCAGTGCTGGTAGTGAGTCGACTCGTCCGAGTTAGCTTCTTTGGCCTAATATAGTAGTAACAGATTATGAGGAAGGTGCAGTTATTGAAGCGCCATGCCTCTAATGTAATTTATACTAATTACTAATTACCGATAGTAACTACTACTAGTAATTAGTTTTTTTCCACTGAAACTATTTTAGTGGTTTTCAGATTTTGTATTATATTTGAAGATGTGTATTTTGCTTAGTTTTTCCACTAAATAGAGTAGAAAATTACTAACCACTAGTACTATTATTGTATATGATAAAGTGTGATTTGTAGAGTATTTTACTATTAGTCCTGATTGCATCAAAATTTCAGATATGAAAAAGAGAAAAAAAATTGACATGATAATATTTGTCGTGGTTGATGGTGGCATGTTAATTATTGTGGGAAGAACTTTAGCTTAAAGTGTAAATAAAGTTCTCATAAAATTAAAATGTGGAAATAAGAAATTTCAGACTAGAACATCTCACTCCCATTGAATGACTGTTGCAAGAGAGTTTGTTTTAAGTGAAGTTTAATTATTTAAGCGGTATTTAAGAGATCAAATAGTAAAATTTAACCTATATAGTTTTCAATTATTAGAAATTTTGCACAATTTTATTGTATAAAGTTATAATATTTTTTTTATTTTCCGTAAATTTAAAAAAAAAAATATTAAAAAGGGTTTCAAAAATTACAAAAGAGTATGAGTGAGAATAGATCAGACAACTAACAGAGATCTATGGACACAATAAGTTACATAGGCGAGTTCATCTCGACTAGACCATCATATTAGGAGGTTGACTTAACTTTAAAGTAAGGAGTTGACTTAATAATGAGTCATGTAAGGAGATATTAGTTGTACGAACAAACTCCAAAATAAAGAATGAAACGACATTGATCATGACTATGTAATACTCGTAACTATCAAAACAAATAAGACCCACAAAACTATATCGCACAGTCAAGTCCCGGACATGGGAGGAACATGATGTTTAAAATGCAATAATTATGTAATGGAAGCTAGATGGTTAGAATATTCTAGAGCAACTATTAGTAAAATTGGCGCGTCCCATGCGACTCAATAAAACTAATATGGGTTGTATCAGATTTATTGAAAAAAACTTTATTTTTCTCAACCACGATTTCCTAATGTTGGGTATGAAACACACATCTAGCTCTAGCGACGAGGATGTCCTGGCTAGGATGCAAGCAGCTATGGATGAGTTATGTCTTGAAAAAGAAGTCTTTCAAACTAGCTTCTAGGAATGACAATATAAGGAGGACTCACCATTAGGCATAAAAGATATATACCCCTAGCCCTTTCCTCCGAGATATGGGACACACATATATAACTATGAGATGCAACATAAGAAGGGAGGTTAATTAAGGTTGCCTATTTTTTTTTTTTGAGTAACAATTTTTAAATTATTATTTTTCTGAAAGTTATGAATATGATATGTTCTTAGGATGAATTTAAATTATAGAAATTAAATAACATAAATATAAATGACACAAATCAATTATACTAGTTTCCCTTATTAATCAATGATACATATAATCTCTTTACACCTTGAAGGATTTTCCACTATGTTTAGATCTTTGTACAAGTCTCACACCAAGACTTCTTTACAACTTTCTAAAATATACACAAACCCTAAACCTACGATGGATTTTGAATCAACCAAATTCAAATGACCTTTTTCACAAAGCATCAAATAATATGGTGACTTTGAATCAACCCAATTCAAAAAATACCTTTTTTCACAAAACACAAAACATTATGCTGGACTTTGAATAACCTAATTCAAAGGACCTTTTACACTAATAACTTATCACCACAAACTTGATGATTAAGTCACAATACACTTTTACTAATTTGAATAAACTTATTTTGGCGTGTATTCCAAGTAAATGATTCTTCTCTTTCTCTTGATCATAATTCACACTTCTATACTTAAGTGCTCAGAATATTTGAATGAAAATCTTTGAATGACATGATATTTATGCACAAAGTTTCATTGTTAAAGTTGTATGAACTCTTGAAACGTTATCTGAATTGTATGAAATTATATGTATGAAAGAGGTGTATTAAAATTATGATGTATACAACCTTGTGTACATCCTAAGAAACC
Source organism: Vicia villosa (assembly GCF_029867415.1). Taxonomy (NCBI): domain Eukaryota; kingdom Viridiplantae; phylum Streptophyta; class Magnoliopsida; order Fabales; family Fabaceae; genus Vicia; species Vicia villosa. The sequence goes on along the minus strand of NC_081181.1, from coordinate 126,388,106 downwards.
TCTAAGAACAATAAGCTCATGTAACCAGTTACTAAAAATAACATAATTACGACAGTTCTAAAAGTGTTATTACGACGGTATCAACTGCCATAATTTACGAAAAATAGAATGAATGGTAATCGATCACCAGTTTAGTGTAACCAATTACACTAATTGAAAAATGAAAAAAAATTTAATGAAAATACTTTAGTGTTTTAAATGCATGATGGTAAATCAATTTTATAGATGAAAATGTATGAGATATAATGAGCATCTAAAGTTATATAACATAAATTATAATGAACCTTTAAACATGATCCATTAGTTTGATTCTTATCTTGAATATCTTCTTCATAGGTCATCCATCAGTATCTTAATATTTTTCTTCTTTGTTCACCATTGTCTTCATCAATCTTAATCATGACCAAACATCTTGATTCATCACTTAATTAAGCTTCATAACTGAAAAACATTCATCATATGTCTTTTTAAGCTCTTTATTCTTTTATATTCTTCATCCATCTTTGTCTTCATTCAAAATTTATTTGATAGAGGATAAATATCTTCTTCATTACATGTCCTAGATAAGTTCAAGTCACTTTCCTTTGTAGTATTCGTTGAGAAGCGTGACATATTAGAACACTCTACTGGCATCCACACACAAATGTTAGTAATTGGTTCGAAGGATTCCATTAAGTATAAGATTCTGACCAAAGCATTGAAGGAAGTGACTCTGCGTTGGTACATGAACCTTTTCAGGTTCTCCGTGACTAGCTATCATGATCTATTTAAAAAGTTAACTCACCAATTCTCTACGAGCAAGCACCCGAAATTCTCTAAGGCCAGTTTCTTTAATGTGCTCCAAGGACACTCCAAATTATTACGAGAATATATGGTGAGTGGTGAGGTTCAATGAGGCAACCGTAAAAGTAAATCAACCCCAATCATAAAAGGTTTGTACATTACTATGAAAAAGCCCCTTTACCTCGATTGGAAAAGAGGTTTTACCTCGGTTTCATAGGCAACATAACGAATAGCGTCATAAAAACTTGTCACTTTTCCACTCAGGTAAAGTTCCATCGAGGGGAAAAATGATACTGGTCATGGGTTCAATTCCCATCAACAATAATTTTTAGATTGAAAATAATAACCAAGGTAAAATAGTCTGTTTAGATAATTTTTGTTTTAACCTATTTTTTTCCGTTTCAATCTATAAAGCATTAAATTTGTTGATATATATATATATATATATATATATATATATATATTGGAATTTTGATATACTTTAGTCAAGGTATCTCTTTGATTTTATAAGTTGAGAATCTCTATGGCTAGCCGAAACCCAAACTGACTATTTATGTGTCGAGACCTTGAAGATGCACGAGTATGACATATAAGCCGATCTATTATAGCCCGGATTGGTAGCCTAGATGTCAGGGTCATGAAGATACCTGAAACAGACATACACTATGGTCTATGATAGGAGTCGGATTGCCAGAGTGCGCAACCCGTCCGTAACGTTTAAAGGGAATCCAAGGCTCATACGAAGGTTACAAAGGGATGACGACATGCGTTATTTTGGGAATTGAAACTCATTATTGAAAGAATCTGATGGTCCAAAGGGATGACTATGTAAAGAACGATGAAGTAAATGTTAAGAGATCGAACAATCATTGAACACTACCACTTTGATTAAAAATTTCCCCAAAGACTAATATTCTAACATTTGCGGTCTCACCTGACTAACACCAGAGAGATTATCCAAACGATGTTCTTAGCGATAACAATTTATATATGAATTATAGGATACAAGTTTCTAAGAGTACCAACATACTTGAGATATTTAGTTCTTTTTGACGTCAAGATACTCTCAATTTGATTTTAAAAAATTGAATATTCAATCAATTACTATTAATAATATATTTTTAATAAATAAAATTTAATTTAACATTTTAATTTGAAGAACAATTTATTTTCTCATTTAAGTGAGACAATTAATAATTTTTATAGAAAATCATTTGCAATTCAAATGACGTACTTCTTTAAAAAAAAAGAAGAAATTGTAACAACAAATTTGAAAAAGGTAAAATTGTTTTTTATATGATTACTTATACAGTTAGTAATATAATAAAAAGATAATTAAATTTTGTGTTTTATAATTATAAATTTAATGGAGATACTTTTGCGAATGACTTGATATACAACAAAAATATAAAGTAGAATTTATAATTTCGGCAAAACGAATTATTATATTGTTTGACAAATTAATTAACAAAATAATAAAGAAGAAAGGGTGTATAGTTAGAAGGTGCTAGGAAGAAAGGAAGGTGCTAGGAATTTATGATTCCATTAAAACGCCATCTCTATTTGGCGTGTATATGAGTCACCATACCAAATTTCTAGAAGCTTTAGGTTTCTAGAAGATACTTATGTGAATTATGAATATTTTTCTCTTTATCTAAATAACCTTGTTCCAACTTCTAACGTACATGAAAAGGACGACTTATTAAAAGCATCTTACGTGTTTGGATTGGATTGTCATTGCGAATGGTTAGCCATGTAAAAGTAGTCACGCTTGAAAGGGAAAAATGAGTTTGAAAGTCACACCTGTGTGGGATGTGTCGTGATCTTCTTCATTAACAAAATTAAACGTATAATAAAACGAGAGATTACAATAGAATTAGAGAGTTAGAGGAAGGATTTTGAGTGGTGGTGGAAAGTGTATGCATATATTGAAATTAAACCGAATTTAACCCTACTATAGTAAAAGGTCATCGAAATTAAACTAAATTATGTTAATTTATTTAGAACCGAATAAAATTTAAATTATTGATTTTGTATATTGATTTAAAATTTAAATTTAAAATTTCAAATCCTAATTTTTTTTTAAAATGAACAATTTTGTTAAAAACTCAAATGATTGTATATATATATTTTAATAAAAATTATTGTAAGCTTGTTTTTAGATTTTTTTATTGATAAATATTTTTCATGTATTGTTTTACATGATTCTTTTTTAAAAAAATCATTTCATATCTACTTTGACAATCAAAATCACAAATTAATTCAAATCAAAATTATAAATCGATTTAAAATATTACTCCCTCCGTTAAATTTGCTAGAGATTAGCTACGACTTTAGCCACTGATTAGCTACGAAATTTGACGTTAGGGACCAATAGTTCGGAAGAAAATTTTTGAAGGGACGATTTCTTAAAGGAAAATTTTGGAGGGACTAAAAACGAAATCTGCAATATTTAAAGGGACGAAAAAGTTCATTAACCCTTTAAATTATAAAGAAATAACATAAAGCTCTTTGGTGCTTTTGCTACCATTGAAAACCATCTTTCTTCAAATGAAGTAGTGGCGAGAATGCTTGAGTCTTGCCACTAAGGTTCGATATGAATCTCCTTATAAAATTTATCTCCCCCAATAATGATTGTTGTTCCTTCTTAGTCCTAGCTAGGAGCCTTTGTTTCCATAACGGCCTTTGTTTTATTTTGATCTGTCTCGATCCCTTTTTATTAACTATGAAGCAAAGAAAATCCCCAACCTACACGCAAAAAGCACATTTAAGATGATTCATTTTCTGTTTGTATTTTCTCATTCTTTCAAATGATTATCGAAGATGGTCAAGATGACCCTGTCTCGACACAGACTTAATAACTATATCGTCAATGTATACTTGCATAAATGTTTTGATATAGTCATGAAAGATAGAATTCATTACCCTTTGGTACGTTACCCCAACATTTTTTAAACCAAATTGCATCACCACCCATTTGTACGTGCCTAAGGCTCTTGGGCAACGAAATTCCATTTTCGGCACATCTTCATATGTGATAAAGATTTGGTTATAACCATAATAACCATCGAGCATGCTTAAATATTCAAATCCTCCTGCTGACTCGACCAACATTTCGGCGACAAGCATAGCATATTCGTCCTTTGGGGTTGCCACATTTAGATCCCTAAAATCTATGCAAACCCTCAAAGTCGCATTCTTTTCTTATCACTGGCACTATATTAGCAAGCCATTCGACGTACCTAGTCGTCCTTATGAACATGTTTTTTAGGAGTCTTTCGATCTCCTGCTTTATCTTCGACATAATTTCTAGTGCCAACTGTCTTGGAACTGCTTGATCAGATTTTTCCCAGGCTTTATTGGTAGCTTTAGTTCCACCAAATATATGCTTAAACCTGAAATCTCATTATAATCCCAAGAAAAATAATCTTTATATTTTATAAGTAAATTAGTTACCTCATTTTTTAAGCTAGGGTCTATGTTTGCACTTATGTATGTTGGCCTTCTATCAGCTCATTCGCCTAAATTGATTTCCTCTAGGGGATCTTCGGGCTTCATATTTGTAGCTGACGTGAATAGATCTTTCTCAAACCCTAAAGGCTCATCGTCATAGATGCAGTCGAGCCTCTGGCCTTTCATGCCCTCATTTTCCATGCCTGCTGAATACGGCTTGTTTGGTGGTTTTGGCTCAGTTTTTATTCCTTGTGCCATGTCGAAACTTTCTATTTCGTTGGCTTCTCTAGCCATATGTTGTACTTCGGCCTCTAAGGCCTCTTTTAATCTATTTTCGGCTACATAAGTTGAAATCCATAGTAACACGTCAAACTCAGACATCATTGTCGAATTCACTTCCCTAACCTGTCGGCTGGATGTCGGAATTGCTTATTCTACACCCCAAAAATTACCTATCCTATACAAATCCATGAGTGGGGTGAAGCGTTAGGGAGTAAAATTCTTCCTCAAGAGGCTGCTATGCAAATCCCGCTGGTAAACAAGGCATTATATTCGCCAAATTTCTATCAAAGGTCCTTCGATCCACATGGTTTATTTATGCCATGAAATATCCTTGGTTTTCTTCGATATTCTCTACAATCCCGTCTTCCCTCCAAATCGCAACGCTTTGATGGAGCGATGAAGGAACTGCTTCTACACCATAAATCCACTTCCAACCCAAGAGTAGATTATAACTCGCTTTTGAGGCTACAACCATAAACACAATTTATCTGGTAATCGACCAAATTGTTACCTCCACTTGAATGACTTGCATTCAGTGGCCTGTTTTGCCTTCATAATTTAATAACACCATATTATGAGGCCTAAGACCAGTGTCGTACTTCCCAGTTTTCTTTAACAAAATATGAGGCATTAAATTCACCATTGCCCCGCCATCAATCTAGACTTTATATACACCCACATTTTCCACTTTTGCTCTTATCTATAAAGGCTTCCAATGATTTTTCGTCCCCGTATCTGGTCTTTCAAAGAACACATTCTGTTATTCGGTAAACCCATTGTTCATGACAAAATAATAGTCTGGTTTGTTTTGGCATCTCCTCTTCATCATAGTATATTGATTCAGTTATTTCAGCGACACAATCATATTTGATTGGGAGCATTGAAACCAAATTACATATGACATCGGAATCATCATCTGATCTTGATTCGTAGTTGTCTGTAGCCACTTTTTCTTCCTTCGATATTGGTGTTAGAACAAGATTTGTTCTGATCAATATTCTTAGTTTTGATGATAACAAGCATATGAATTTTGTATGAGATAATGTGGTACTCTAATACTATGCAATTTCCATTTCATGAATTATATAAAGAGTATGCACAAAATCAGCGCTCAGAAGCTTTGTCTCAGAAGGTTCAGCATGCATCATCAGAACATGGTCTGGCAAGACATTAGAAGATGGTCAAGCAGAATCAGAACATGGGTCTATGGAAGCATCAGAAGAACTTGAGATCAGAAGCAGAAGCACTGAAGTTCTCATGGTATCACGCTCAGAAGCACTTCAAGGTCAGAAGACAAGAAGATGCTCTGCACCAAGCTGTTTGACTCTGATGATATTCAAACGTTGTTTACACAAACATCAGATCAGAAGCAAGTACTAGACTGGCAGGCTACGCTGACTGACAAAAGGAACGTTAGAAGCTATTAAAGGCAACGTCAGTAGACACAGCGAAAACAAGGCTCGAGGTAGTTGACAAAAGAGTGAAACATTAAATGCAATGCTGTACGGATTACGCAAAGTATTAAATGCTCCCAACAGTCATCTTCTCAAGCGCCTATAAATATGAAGTTCTGATGAGAAGCTATGTTACGAATTTTGAATTCAACACTTGCTCATTATACAGAAACGCTGTGAAATTTAAAAGCTCTCAAACTTCATCATCAAACTCACTACATTGCTGTTGTAATATCTTAGTGAGATTTAAGCTTAAACTTAAGAGAAAATCAAAGTTGTGATAATAGCTTTATTAGAAGCATTGTAACTCTTAAAAGAATTTGTTTACATTAAGTTGTAAGATCTAGAGTGATCAGGTTGTTGATCAGTATACTCTAGAAAGTCTTAGAAGGTATCTAAGCAGATTGTTCCTAGAGTGATCAGGTTGTGATCAGTATACTCTAGAAGACTTAGCAGTTGGCTAAGTGGAAAACCATTGTAATCTCGTGTGATTAGTGGATTAAATTCTCAGGTGAGGTAAATCACTCCAAGGGGGTGGACTGGAGTAGTTTAGTTAACAACGAACCAGGATAAAAATCATTGTGCAAATTGTTTTTATCTTACAAGTTTTAAAGCTACACTTATTCAAACCTCCCTTTCTAAGTGTTTTTCTATCCTTCAATTGGCATCAGAGCGCCGGTGCTAAGGTGCAAGCACTTAACCGTGTTTAGAAAAGATTCAGAAAGAGAAAAACACTAAGTCAAGATGGTTGAGACTCCACCACCTTCATCTACATCTACATCTGGCTCAGCTGAGCAATACAATGGAAATGGTAACAATGATTATACTAGACCGCCAGTATTTGATGGTGAAAACTTTGAATACTGGAAAGATAAACTTGAAAGTTACTTCCTTGGTCTAGATGGTGACTTATGGGATCTTCTGATGGATGGTTACAAACATCCAGTGAACGCTACTGGCGTAAGGCTTACAAGACAAGAAATGAATGATGATCAAAAGAAGCTTTTCAAAAATCATCATAAATGTATGACTATTTTGCTGAATGCTATCTCTCATGCTGAGTATGAGAAGATATCTAACAGGGAAACTGCCTATGATATATATGAGTCATTGAAAATGACCCATGAAGGAAATGCTCAAGTCAAGGAGACCAAAACTCTTGCTCTAATCCAAAAATATGAAGCCTTCAAGATGGAGGATGATGAAAATATTGAGAAGATGTTTTCAAGATTTCAAACGCTAACTGCTGGATTAAGAGTTCTGGACAAAGGCTACACCAAGGCTGATCATGTAAAGAAGATCATCAGAAGCTTGCCCATAAGATGGGGTCTAATGGTGACTGCATTCAAGATTGCAAAGAATCTGAATGAGGTTTCTTTGGAAGAGCTAATCAGTGCCTTGAGAAGCCATGAGATAGAGCTGGATGCAAATGAGCCTCAGAAGAAAGGTAAGTCTATTGCAATAAAATCTAATATTAAAAAATGCACTAACGCTTTTCAGGCTGAAGAAGTAGATTCTGAAGAATCAGAATCAGAAGAAGAAGATGAACTGTCCATGATCTCCAGAAGGGTAAACCAACTCTGGAAGAGCAAGCAAAGGAAGTTCAAAAACTTCAGAAGTTCAAAGAAGTTTGAACGAGGAGAATCTTCTGGTGGCAGAAGATCTGACAAGAAGAAGGTCGTCTGCTATGAGTGCAATGAGCCTGGACACTTCAAGAATGAATGTCCAAAACTTCAGAAGGAGAATCCCAAGAAGAAGTTTCATAAGAAGAAAGGTCTTATGGCAACATGGGATGATTCTGAATCAGAATCAGAATCAGACTCTGAAGGAGAGCAAGCAAACCTTGCACTGATGGCCACAGTAGATGATGGATCAGAATCTACATCAGAATCAGATTCTGAAGAGGTATTTTCTGAACTATCTAGAGAAGAGTTAGTTTCCAGTTTAACAGAACTTCTGGAACTCAAGGCTCATCTTAGTATCAAATACAAAAAGCTGAAAAAGCAATTTGAATTTGAAACTAATAAGCTGGAAGTGGAAAATTCTGAACTGAAGGAAAAGTTTTAAAATTATCCAAAGATATTGGATCTTCTTCTGAATCAGAAAAATCCATTCCTAGCCTCAATCATATTCTGAAAGAATATGACTCGAGCTTCAGAAAGTTCCTATCTAGAAGTATTGGCAGAAGTCATCTTGCTTCTATGATATATGGTGTTTCTGGAAACAAAAGGTTTGGTTTTGGCTATGAGGGTGATACCTCACATAAATTTGAACCTGTTGATGATTTGAAAATCACATACATGCCATTGTATGATCAGTTCAAATATGGCCACTCACATGATATTAGGCTCACTTCACGTGCACAGAGTTTTCACACTACACACACCAAGAAGCATGTGACACAACCTAAAAAATATCATGCTGCCAAACCTAAAGAATATCATGCTGTTCCTCCTGTTACTTATAATGCTAAACCCAAGTTCAATCAGAACTTGAGGAAAACTAACAAGAAAGGACCCAAGAAATTGTGGGTACCTAAGGAGAAGATAATTTCTGTTGCATATATCCTTAGCAGCAAAGAGGACAAAGCACAAAATGTCATGGTACCTGGACTCTGGGTGCTCGCGACACATGACGGGAAGAAGGTCTATGTTCCAAGACCTGGTGCTTAAGTCTGGTGGAGAAGTCAAGTTTGGAGGAGATCAGAAGGGCAAGATTATTGGCTCTGGAACCATAAGTATTGGTAACTCTCCTTCCATAACTAATGTACTTCTTGTAGAAGGATTAGCGCATAACTTATTATCCATAAGTCAATTAAGTGACAATGGTTATGAAATAATCTTCAATCAAAAGTCTTGCAAGGCTGTAAGTCAGAAGGATGGCTCAATCCTATTTACAAGCAAGAGAAAGAACAACATTTATAAGATTGATCTTTCTGATCTTGAGAAGCAGAAGGTGACTTGTCTTATGTCTGTTTCTGAAGAGCAATGGGTCTGGCACAGAAGATTAGGACATGCTAGTTTGAGAAAGATTTCTCAGATTAACAAACTAAATCTGGTCAGAGGTCTCCCAAATCTGAAATATAAATCAGATGCTCTTTGTGAAGCATGTCAGAAGGGCAAGTTCTCCAAACCTGCATTCAAATCTAAGAATGTTGTCTCTTCCTCAAGGCCGTTAGAACTTCTGCACATTGATCTGTTTGGACCAGTCAAAACAGCATCTGTCAGAGGGAAGAAATATGGATTAGTCATCGTAGATGATTATAGCCGCTGGACATGGGTAAAGTTCTTAAAACACAAGGATGAGTCTCATTTAGTGTTCTTTGAATTCTGCACTCAGATCCAATCTGAGAAGGAGCGCAAAATCATAAAGGTCAGAAGTGATCATGGTGGTGAATTTGAGAACAGATTCTTTGAGGAGTTCTTCAAAGAAAATGGTATTGCCCATGATTTCTCTTGCCCTAGAACTCCACAGCAAAATGGAGTTGTAGAGCGAAAGAATAGGACTCTGCAAGAAATGGCCAAAACCATGATCAATGAGACCAATATGGCTAAGCACTTCTGGGCAGAAGCAATAAACACTGCATGCTATATTCAGAATAGAATCTCTATAAGACCTATTCTAAATAAGACTCCTTATGAATTGTGGAAGAACAGAAAGCCCAACATTTCATATTTTCATCCTTTTGGATGTGTGTGTTTTATTCTAAATACTAAAGATCATCTTAGTAAGTTTGATTCTAAGGCACAAAAATGTTTCCTTCTTGGATATTCTGAACGCTCTAAAGGCTACAGAGTATACAATACTGAAACATTGGTTGTAGAAGAATCAATCAGTATCAGATTTGATAATAAGCTTGGTATTGAAAAGCCAAAGCAGTTTGAGAATTTTGCAGATATAGATATTGACATATCAGAAGCTGTAGAACCAAGAAACAAAGCTCCAAAAGCTGAAAGTCTCAGAAGCAAAGAATCAGAAGATCAAGTTGCTGCATCTTTAGAGAATCTCAGAATTTTTGAAGAGCCAACAGTCAGAAGATCTTCTAGACTCACCTCAGCTCACTCAGAAGATGTGATCCTTGGAAAGAAAGATGATCCTATCAGAACAAGAGCATTCCTTAAGAACAATGCAGAATGTCAATTAGGTCTTGTTTCTTTGATCGAGCCAACTTCTGTTGATCAAGCTCTAGAAGATCCAGACTGGATAATTGCCATGCAAGAAGAACTAAATCAGTTTACAAGGAATGACGTATGGGATTTGGTTCCTAGACCAAAAGGATTCAATATCATTGGTACAAAGTGGGTGTTCAGAAACAAGCTAAGTGAGAAGGGAGAAGTGGTAAGAAACAAAGCCAGACTGGTGGCTCAGGGATATAGTCAGCAAGAAGGGATTGACTATACAGAAACCTTTGCACCAGTGGCCAGGTTAGAATCTATCCGCTTATTAATTTCTTTTGCCACTCAGCATAACATCACTCTGTATCAGATGGATGTTAAGAGTGCCTTCTTAAATGGTTATATAGATGAGGAAGTCTATGTCCACCAACCTCCTGGTTTTGAAGACTCTAAGTCTCCAGAACATGTTTTCAAACTTAAGAAATCATTGTATGGATTGAAGCAAGCTCCCAGAGCTTGGTATGAAAGATTAAGTTCTTTCCTTCTGGACAATGGTTTCACTAGAGGACAAGTGGACACGACTCTTTTCTGTAAAACGTCTAAGAAGGACATTTTAATTTGTCAAATTTATGTTGATGATATTATCTTTGGAACATCTAATGCTTCACTTGGAAAGGAGTTTGCTAAGTCTATGCAGGCTGAATTTGAAATGAGTATGATGGGTGAACTCAAGTATTTTCTTGGGATTCAAATCAACCAAACTTCTGATGGAACTTATGTTCATCAAATGAAGTTTGTGAAAGAACTTCTGAAGAAGTTTAATCTTTCTGAAAGCAAAGAAGCCAAAACTCCTATGCATCCAACATGTGTTCTAGGTAAGGATGAGGTAAGTAAGAAGGTAGATCAGAAGTTATACAGAGGTATGATTGGATCTCTTCTATATTTAACTGCCTCTAGACCTGACATTCTATTCAGTGTTTGTTTGTGTGCTAGATTCCAATCAGATCCTAGAGAATCTCACTTAACTGCTGTTAAGAGAATTCCGAGGTATCTGAAAGGTACTACTAATGTTGGTTTAGTCTACAGAAGATCTAAAGAATACAACTTAGTAGGATTCTGTGATGCTGACTATGTTGGAGATAGAATTGAAAGGAAGAGTACTTCTGGAAGTTGTCAATTTCTTGGAAGTCATTTGATCTCTTGGTACAGTAAGAAGCAAGCTACCATAGCCCTCTCAACAACAGAAGCATAATATGTTGATGCTGCTGGGTGTAGCATACAAATGCTCTGGATGAAGAGTCAACGAGAAGATTATCAGATATATGAGAGTAACATTCCTATTTTCTGTGATAATACTTCTGCTATATGTTTATCTAAGAATCCTATCTTACATTCCAAAGCTAAACATATTGAGATTAAACATCATTTTATGAGGGACTATGTTCAGAAGGGTGTTCTCTCTTTGAACTTTGTGGATACAGACCATCAATGGGCTGATATCTTTACAAAACCCCTTGCTGAAGATAGGTTTAAGTTCATTCTGAAGAATATCAGTATGGATTTATGCCTAGAATGAGAAGATGAGAAGATCTTATGTATGGGTATCTTCTGAAATGCGTTAGGATTTTATGTTTATAAGAAGTTCTGATAATGATCAATTAGAAGTTCTGATTCTGTTATTACTAACGTTTCATTATCTAAGTTGATTCAGAAGCTCTTTTAAAGCAAAACAGCTGTCACCAGTCTTTCCAGAAAATGAACACGTGTTCACTATTTTTGGACAAGCATGCGTGCAGTTGAGGAGACGCCGCCCTAGGTAACTGTGCAAATCAGTTCATTTTGTCACTTTATCTCTCCTAACGTCATTTATCATTAAATGCATATTAATGTCATGTTTTTTCTGTAATCATTTCATTTAAATTTTTTATTTTATTTTCTTTTATTCAAACCGTTTAAATAACCCGCTTCATTTTCATTTCATCTTTTTCGCTCTCTCTATTCATTTGTCTTTCTCTTTGCGTTCTACTCTCAAAACCTAGTTTTTGATCTGTAACCAAGCACTTCGTCATGAATTCCTCATCAAGTTCCTCTAGCCCAGCAGAAAGACTCTCTTCCATTCAAATACTTCTAAGAAAGCATGGGTATGCTCCGTTGAAGACATGCACTATACCCACTGAAGATTTGGAAGTTCTGTGTGAGTCCGCTGTGGATTTTGAAAACCTAAGAGCAAATGGTTTCCATCCTGATGCAAGGATCTTGGTACAAGGATGGTCAAACTATCTTGATAGATTGGTTGGACCAATTTATCCTGACCTGGTGAAAGACTTCTGGGTTCATGCAACGGTTACTCCAACTGCAATCATCTCCTTCGTGTTAGGGCATGAAGTTGTAGTTACTGAAAAGATGATAAGGAAGTTATACAACCTAGATGATGAAGAAGGTTGCACTGGTCCTCTTCCTGGAAGAGTCAACTGGTTTCAGGTTGAACAACAAATCTCACTTGCTACCGGTATTGAATCTCATAAAACTGGTACATTGAGGGCGTTTTATCAGGTGTGGGCTGAAATTATTCTGGGTTCTCTTCATCACAGAAAGAAGTTATTCTCCTCCTCCGCCTACATCAGTCCTGATCACAAATACACTATCTTCTGCATTGGAAGAAGATTGGAACTCAACATTTCTCACATTCTGTTTGAGAATCTGAAGACTTCTATTGTAGAGTCTAGAGATGAAGAACGTGTGAAGTGTCCTCACATTCCAAGAAATACTATTCCTTATGCCAGAATGATCTCTGATATTCTGATAGAAAGTAATTTGTTGGATTCTATAAGGACCACTGGAGCGTCCCAATTCCTTGGAGTTGTTCAAGGTCCTGTCTTCAATGGTGTTGATCTGTTCAGACTTGATCTCATCAGGGAGGTAACTTCTGTTGGTACAAGCTTCCCATGTATTCTTTCAAGAAGAGTTCCTGTTGAAGGCTTTGCTACTATGTTTCATTTAGAACTTCACAAGGCTGTCAAGCATTACTTGGAAGCTTCTGTTAGGACTCAATCTGCCGTTGATCCTGCGTGGATTCGTGGTAGAGTGCTTCCTTCTCTTGCTGATCTTCAGAAGAAGGATCAGAAGAAGCAAGAAGCAAGGCTGAAGAGAAAGGCTGCAGAAGAAGCATCTAGAGAAGCTAAGAGGCAGAAGGTCACTTATGATCCTCTTAAAGTAGATTCGTTCCAAGCAATACGATCTGGTAACTTCTCCAGGCAGGTATATCAACCACCTCCTTCTGAACCTCAATCTTCTACCCAGCCTCCTCTTTCTGAACCACAAAACACCTTTACCATACCAAATCCTCCTCCACCATCTCTTTCTACACTTGTCTTAAACCCTACACCACTAAATATCCACTAAATATCCATCCCCCAACTCCTTCTGATATGCCATCCTCATCAACCCCCATCATAAATATGCCATCCTCATCAACTCCCATCACAGATATTCCTTCCTCCTCAATCCTTCCCATAGATATTCCATCCTCTTCAACCACTGCACCTCCACCTCCTCTATCCCATCCCCTAACTACCAGAAAATCCAACCCTTACTGCCTTCTCTACCATGACTACAAATTCACCTTCAACCCACCTGAACCTGAACCCCATATCTACCTGGAGTTGTTCAGAAATGAAGTGATCAGTAGGCTGGATCTTTTGAAGGATGCTTTCTTCAATGGTCTTGATGATATCTCTACAAGAAACATCTGGAGAAGCTTTCGCCAGGATTTTCAAGTGGGAGCAATGGCTGTTCAGAAGAGACTAGTGGCTGCTGCTCCTGGTTATGCTGGATATCTTCTTGAGGTTGATAATGGTGTCTACTATCACCCCCATCAGAAACAAGAGAGCTCTTGAGGAGAAGCCGTTTGTTGATCAGCTGTTGGACGATCCTTGCAGAGAGATTGTGGTTTGGAGACCTCAGTATCCAGTTCTGATTGGAGACTTCAAATCTCTGTTTGACTTTCTGAGGGAGAATCCTTCTGAAGAAGACCCTGATTTGGTTATTCCAGAAGTTGCTGATCCACCAGAAGTTGAAGGTCCTTCTGCTCCAAGGAATCTGTCTGCCATTCTTCAGGCTCTTGAGAATGGAGATTCTGAGGTACCTGCTGCAGAATATGGAGATGCTTCTATGGAAGAAGCAGAGGCTGAAGATCATCCTGCTGAAACTATTCCTGTTGAGGAAAATCAAGGTGATGATCTGAAAATAGAAGCTGCGGTTCAGAATGCTATCCCTCTGGACAGAAGTTGTGAAGCTTCTTCTGATGAACCTTCTCGTCTCGCAAGGACTCTAGAAGTTATTCAGAAGAACCAGGCTGAGCTATCTTCTCGCATGGATGAGCAACGCACGATCAATGCTGAATTCCGCACCTTCATGGAGAGGCAGACTGAGAGCAACAATGGGATTCATGACATGCTGGCCAAGATCATGTCCAAGCTAGGGTCATCTTAGTCTTTGAGTCTTAGTTGTTTTCTTTGTTTGCTGCATCTGTTTTCTGAGCATCCCTCTTGTACTTCTGATAATTTCTCTCTTTGGCAATCAATGAAATTTATCTTTTCTTCTCTCATATTGTTTGTCTTGTTTTTCATCTGAATCGTTTATGTTTTTGATGTTATGACAAAAAGGGGGAGAAAGATGTGATAAATGATCTGATTTAATTTATCAGTTGCTGGGAGAAAGGCTCCACATTTCTAATAGAACTAGCAAGTTCTATGTCTTTGAGTGTCTTGCAGGAATTGAAGATCCTCTTTAAAGCTCAACATGAGAAGCAGAGACATGTGGAAAAGCAATGCTGTATAAAATCAAGCTCATGGAAATTGAAGCAAGCTGAGTGCTACAAAGCTTCAAGATCAGAAGCAAGAAGGAAGAATGTTCTGATATTCTGATGATAGAATATGCTCTAACACATTCTTATTCCTTATATGTTCTGATGCATGTTTTTAGTTATAAAATATGCTCTGTAACATTTTGTTGTTTGTTCTGATACATATTATATGTTCTGATACATATTTTATGTTCTGACTCATTCATGCTGACTTTTGTCGTTTAGTTTGTTCTGAAACATTTCAGGATGTAGAGATGCTATGATGATGCTCTGGTACATTCAACAATGTTCTGATACAATCTAGCATGAAATGATTCAAGAAGAAATTCAAGCTCTGAAGCTGTCCAATGGAAGCAAGAATCAGAAGGTGAATGTTCTGAAGATCGAAGAAATTCAAGTTCTGAAGCTGTCCTATGGAAGCAAGAATCAGAAGCTGTGAATGTTCTGAAGATCTAAGCATATGTGATCGTCTCAACTGAAATGGAAAATACTCAGGGAAGTCCTTTATTTATAAAATTCTTCCAGTATTTATTTCAGGGGGAGATTATTTATCTCAGGGGGAGATTGTTAATCTCAGGGGGAGACATATTCACACACTATGTTTATATGCTTATGCTATAGCTGTGTAATTGTCTTTAGCCGTCTGATATTCTGATCGCAAATTCATATCATTTATATATGTTTTTGTCATCATCAAAAAGGGGGAGATTGTTAGAACAAGATTTGTTCTGATCAATATTCTTAGTTTTGATGATAACAAGCATATGAATTTTGTATGAGATAATGTGGTACTCTAATACTATGCAATTTCCATTTCAGGAATTATATAAAGAGTATGCACAAAATCAGCGCAAGAAGCACTGACTCAGAAGGTTCAGCATGCATCACCAGAACATGGTCTGGCAAGACATCAGAAGATGGTCAAGCAGAATCAGAACATGGGTCTATGGAAGCATCAGAAGAACTTGAGATCAGAAGCAGAAGCACTGAAGTTCTCATGGTATCACGCTCAGAAGCACTTCAAGGTCAGAAGACAAGAAGATGCTCTGCACCAAGCTGTTTAACTCTGATGATATTCAAACGTTGTTTACACAAACATCAGATCAGAAGCAAGTACTAGAATGGCAGGCTACGCTGACTGACAAAAGGAACGTTAGAAGCTATTAAAGGCAACGTCAGTAGACACAGCGAAAACAAGGCTCGAGGTAGTTGACAAAAGAGTGAAACATTAAATGCAATGCTGTACGGATTACGCAAAGCATTAAATGCTCCCAACGGTCATCTTCTCAAGCGCCTATAAATATGAAGTTCTGATGAGAAGCTATGTTACGAATTTTGAATACAACACTTGCGCATTATACAGAAACGCTGTCAAATTCAAAAGCTCTCAAACTTCATCATCAAACTCACTACATTGCTGTTGTAATATCTTAGTGATATTTAAGCTTAAACTTAAGAGAAAATCACACTTGTGATAATAGCTTTATTAGAAGCATTGTAACTCTTAAAAGAATTTGTTTACATTAAGTTGTAAGATCTAGAGTGATCAGGTTGTTGATCAGTATACTCTAGAAAGTCTTAGAAGGTATCTAAGCAGATTGTTCCTAGAGTGATCAGGTTGTGATCAGTATACTCTAGAAGACTTAGCAGTTGGCTAAGTGGAAAACCATTGTAATCTCGTGTGATTAGTGGATTAAATCCTCAGGTGAGGTAAATCACTCCAAGGGGGTGGACTGGAGTAGTTTAGTTAACAACGAACCAGGATAAAAATCATTGTGCAAATTGTTTTTATCTTACAAGTTTTAAAGCTACACTTATTCAAACCCCCCCTTTCTAAGTGTTTTTCTATCCTTCAATTGGCTCTACCTTTGCTTTTCCTTTTGACTTAACTTGCACTGCTGAAAATAACTGTCGGCCAATTGGTTTATTCTCTTGACCACTAACTTGCATCTAACAAGGTTTAGTACTACTAGACTCAACCATCTCTCTTTCGACCATCTTTTTCCTTTGGAATCTTCTCCACTGAGTTCTGGTCATAAGATTATTTCCTTTGTAGCTGCTTGTACATATGATTGTTTTTCGGTTTTTTGGAACTCTTTACAATAAGCTATTTGTCGGTCCGGGCCGGTCCGGATATCAAGGGTCCCGAGAGTCGGACCGAAGTCCTTATCGGGTAAACCAAGACCGGACCATAACAGTGATGGTCCAAAAAAAGGAACCGAAATCGGACCGAATCATTCGGGTAAACCGAAACCGGACCGAATTATTGGATGAAAGTCTTGTGGAACCGAGACCAGACCGATTTTAATCGGATGGATACCCGGTCCACCCGAAATAATTGAATTTTTTAAATATTTCCATAATTCCAATTTTTCTTAAATTATATTCACTTTTAATATAATAATATTGCAAAAAAAATAGTGAATACATACCAAATAAATAACATAACATATTAACGTTACACTTCAAAATAGGATGTTCAAAAAAGGATTACAGAACATTGTTCAAAATAAGATTTTCCACCCACAAATATTCTTCAAGCATTGTTTTTAAAATAACTACAAAATAAGATTACATTTTTTCTTGCCTCAGAACAATGTCATCATTGGCATCAAATATTTTCAAGCTGCAGTTGTAGAAGCAGAGACATTCGGATCCTCACCAAAATGATACGATAAAGGTTCATCTTGTGGTTCTTCAAGAACACTAGCAGTGCAACCCTTTTTGATTCCATACCTCTCTTTCACCCAATCACCCCCACAAATAACCATTTCAACAGTCTTAGTTTTCATCGAAGATCGTTTAGGATCAATAATCATATTACCAGCACTAAAAGTTGCTTCAGAAGCAACAGTGGTCACTGGAACAATTAGGATATCCTTTGCCAATTTACTAAGAACATGATACTTAGCTTCATTCCCCATCCACCAAGTTAATACATCAAAGTTTGATTTTTGTGGAACTTTCAATGGAGGCTCCTTAAGATACAATTCAAGATCGGATTTTGAATTACTACTCACAACAGTTTCTAAAAACATCTAAAAACTTCTCCTTCCCAACCCAGAACTATAACCTACTTCAAGGGTTCCAGATACAAGGGATATATCATCTGTTATTCCATAGGTATCATGATACAATTTGAAGAGAGAATTCAAGTTAGTTGCCAACTCTTGTTCATATTCAGTGGCTTGAGTAGGATTTGGAAACAAGAAGGGATATACCCATTTGATGAAGATCATTTTATACCTAATTGAACAAGTAGAGTTGTCAAATAACTTAAATTCATCTATACCTATTTGAACAAGTAGAGTTTTAAACATTTTTGGCCTCAGAAATTATATTCATCATAGGTAAATTGGCCTCAGAAATCATCACAAGTAGAGGCAACATAATTGAATCAGAAAAAATCCAGTCACACAAAATTTGCCTCAGAAATCATCACAGGCAAACAGGCAACATAATTGAATCAAGATACAATTTAATCACATCAAATGGGACTCAGAAATCATCACAGAAAGACAGGCAACATAGTTGAGTCAGAAACAATCCAGTCACACAAAATAAGCCTCAGAAATCATCACAGGCAGACAGACAACATAATTGAGTTAAGATACAATTGAGTCACAACAAATTGGCCTCATAAATCATCACAGACAGACATGCAAAATAATTGAATCAGAAACAATTGAGTCACATTAAACTGGCCTCAGAAAATCATCATAGGCAGACAGGCATCAGAATTGAATCAGACACAATTCAGTCACACATAATTGGCCTCATAAATCATCACAGGCAGAAAAGCAAAATAATTGAATCAGAAACAATTCAGTCACACAAAATTTGCCTCGTAAATCATCACAAGAAGACATGCATCAGAATTGAATCAGACACAATTTAGTCACACAAAATTGGCCTCATAAATCATCACATAAAGTTGCCTCAAAATTCATCACAGGCAGAGACAGGCACCAATAGAAATCATCATACCTTGGATCTAGAACAACACCAATAGAAATCAATGTGTTAGACTCAGACCAATATTTGTCATATTTTACCTTCATCTCATTAGCAAGGGCCTGTAGCTGGGGATTATTAGATATACTTGCAGGTTTATCAAGTAAAACCTTAACCCTGTACAGCTCAGCCAAAAACAAGTTAGCAGTAGGGTAAGATGTGCCACTAATAATAAAAGTAACATCAGCAAAAACTTCCAAAAACTTGTAAATATCATGAATATCTTCCCAATCATTTGCATCAGGAAAAAATTTAGAAATGCACCATTTTCTTCAGCATATCTAGGCCAGACATCTCTGTTACGGTATGCAGTGGACAACATCAACCAAGTGGAGTTCCACCTAGTTTTAGTATCCAAAACCTGTTTTCTGCCTTCAAATTGCAACTCATCAATAAATTTCTTGAAAGCTTTGCATCTAGTTTAAGAATTTAACAAGTATTTGACACCATTTCTTATTTTATCAACAGTCTCCTTAATCATATCAAGACCATCTTGAACCAACAAATTCAAGATGTGTGCACAACATCTCACATGAAACAACTTTCCATTCAGTGGTAGATTTCTCCTACCAGAATAATCTCTCTTCAACCTAATAATACAATTATCATTTGCACTAGCATTATCAACAGAAATTGATACAACCTTATCCCTTATACCCCAATCAGCCATCACATTAATCAACTCCCTACAAAGAACCTCCCCAGAATATGGTGGTGGCACATTCTTAAAAGACAAAACTCTTTTGTGAAGTTGCCATTTTGAATCAATAAAATGACCAATCACAGTCATGTATCCAATTTTATGCTCACCAGACCACCAAAGGTCAGTTGTAAGACTAATTCTATTAATCAAAGACATAGATTTTTTCATCTTAGCTTTGTCAGCCTCATAGAATGTCTCACAGTCAAATTTCACCTGTTGCCTAGTGATCTTTTTATACCAAGGGTAAATTTCTCTAATAAACTCATTAAAGATAAAACCATCCATAACAGAAAAAGGAAATTCATGACCTAAAATCATATGTGCAACAACTTCTCTAACCCTAGCATGATTATAAGTCCAAGTTGCAATACTAGGTGTACTATCATCACTACTACCACATATATTTAACCTAGATTGTACCACGTCTTTATCAGTATTACATTTCAACCTCAGCTTTCTTTGGACACAAGCCTCTAAGTGCTTCTTACCATTAGAAGTGCTTTTCCATCTCGCATCATAGGTGTACAGCTTTTCACACCATTTGCATTTCCACTTCTTGGCACCATCTGGCATTTCAACAAGAACCATTTCAGTTTGAACAGCAAATTTCTTGGGACGAGGGGCCTTACCAACATAATTTAAATGACTCTAAGAATTTTGTTTTGGATCAACTGAAGGGGTTGCCCCATCAGTTGTAGTTGTATTTTGAGTAGTAGTTGTATTTTGAGTATTGGTAGTGTTGTCAGTTGGAATAGGAACTGGATGTTCCATCATGTCAATCATCTCTCTTACCTTTATATTTCCTCCTTCCATGGCCTCCTCTTCCCTATCCAAATCAAGCAACATATTAACATCAATAAGATCATCCATGGTTTGAGGAGGAGTCAGTGAAGAATCTTGAAAAGACATGGCATAAAATAAAATATCAATGAAATAATACAACAATCTCAGCAATAAAATTAATAACAGGTCAAAGACAACCTCAGCAACATAAAAGAATCCAAAGTATTTACTGAGAATCAAATCAAAATCACGTTCAAGTATACAGCCTCTTCGATAAGAATAATTGAATTAAATCAAAATAATGTTCAAAATCAATTACTCAAAAATCCTAGGTCAAAATCAAAACCCTTAGCAACACAGAACAATCTCAAATCGCAAGAAGAGAATTATTGTTATCGCAACAAAAATTAGGGCAAAATCTAGGTCAAACTCACTGAACTCTTCCATTTAGGTCAAAATTGAAACATTGATTTGTACATCAAACATGCAAGCAAACATATAATCTCAGTAAGATAGAAACATGCAAGCAAAATAAATATACATACAAATACAGAAATAAAAAGGAAGGAATTTTAAAATACATTACAGGAATGGCTTCAAGTTCAACGATTCAACCTAAGAATCAACGTTTCTAACAAAGAAACACTAAGTAATAACAATCAACAACGTAAAATCAGATAGGGTTAGGAAAGGAGATGGATGGATGAGGAAGTGGGAGAGAGGGAGAGAGACGAGAGAGTGAGTGAAAGGGAGTGAGAGAAACAATTTAACAAAATGAATGAAAATAACTTTAAATAGGAGAAGCTACCGCGTACTCGTTGGATAAATAGTCTGGTTCTTGCTTCGGACAACGGATAAAATTTTTATCCAGTACCGGTCCAATGTTTATTTTGGTCGGTCCATTGGTCCAGGTCTACTGGTACGGTTCTCGGTCCGGTTCTCGGTTCTGCAGAACCTATAACACCCCTACCTAAGACCAATGTCGTACTTCCCAGTTTTCTTTAACAAAATATGAGACATTAAATTCACCACTGTCCCGCTATCAATCAAGACTTTATTTACACCCACATTTTCCACTTTTACTCTTATCTATAAAGGCTTCCAATGATTTTTCATCCTCGTATCTGGTCTTTCAATGAACACATTCTGTTATTCGATAAACCCATTGTTCATGACAAAATAATAGTCTGGTTTATGTTTTGACATCTCCTATTCATCATAGTATACTGATTCAATTATTTCAGCGACACAATCATATTTGATTGGAAGCATTGAAACCACATTACATATGACATCGAAATCATCATCTGATCTTGACTCGTAGTTGTCTGTAGCCACTTTTTCTTCCTTCGATATTGGCTCTACCTTCGCTTTTCCTTTTGACTTAACTTGCACTGCTGAAAATAAATGTCGGCCAATTGGTTTATTCTCTTGACCACTAACTTACATCTAACAAGGTTTAGTACTACTAGACTCAACCATCTCTCTTTCGACCATCTTTTTCCTTTGGAATCTTCTCCACTGAGTTCTAGTCATCAGATTATTTCCTTTGTAGCTACTTGGTACATATGATTGTTTTTCGGTCTTTTGGAACTCTTTACAATAAGCTATTGATGAATCTCTTTCCACTTCGAATTTTCCATTTCTAGCTGCCAGTATCCTCTTTGTTTGGTGGTCGAACCCAACGCCCCTGGGGAGGATTTGAGGTTGGGACGTAAAGGCTTGATTTATTCCTTTTTAGGTTGGAAAATGCTGCCTCTTTTGGTGGACTCCTCATTTGTCAAAATAAAATTGGGGTCTGTTGCTCCTCTATTTTTCATTTTTCTACGTCTGTCGAGCAACTTCTACTCCCTTGGCAGCCTTCTTTTTAAAGACGGAGCTGCACCTTGGGCAAAACATTACTTCCGAATCTCTAACTTGGCAGCGATAGATGAAATCGACAATATCGTCACCAACCTTAAGATAAACAACATTCATCCTACTTTTTCCAGTCTCCTCCTGAGCATCCATGTCGAAATCCTCAGAGATTACGACCATGTTAATTTCCAAGGGCTCAACATAGTGAGCTTCCTGAATTTGAAATGGATCAACATCAATTTTCAAGGGGGCTTTGTTCTTTTAAGCAAACATCAATCTGCCATCTTTCAATGCATTATGCACAAGATTCCTGAAAATGAAACATTGAGATGTTTTACAAAACCCTCGTTTCTTTCTTTGTTCTAATGGTGGCACCTTTGCACTCTGAGGTACTAAGATTTGACCATCTGTGACCAATAGAACAAAAATATCGTCGCATTTGGTTACATTGAAGGTATATGTTTTTTTGGGAAATTTATCATTTTTATCGGGTTCTACAGGATTCTTCCCATTTGCTGGTGTAAGAACCTTACACACATGCGGGGGCCCTTATTTTAATTCGGCTACATCGCCCTCGCCTTCCTCAACATAACCATACTCACACTCTGATGCCTAGTCATTATCATTTATATCAATGAAGGCCATTATTTCTTTCTTATTCTTGCTTACCCTGGCCTTCTCAGCTAGTTGGGCTATATCCCTAAGATATTGGGTATCTAATTTCTTTCTAATAGAATAATCTAAATCCCAGCAGTCATATCAACGAGTTCGGGATCAGGCACTTGGGTAAAGCATCTTGACTTTAGCAGCCATAAACTATTGAGATAGTCATCGATTGACTCTATGAACTTTCGTTTCACACTAGCCAATTCTTTTAGGCTAATCTTGGATTGCCCCATATAAAACTGCTCATGGAACACTCTCTCTAAACGAGCCCAATCACTAATAGAATGTGCTAGGAGTGTTGTGAACCATTTAAAAGAATTTTTTGTGAGAGAAATGGAAAAATATCTCAGCCTCAGGTTCTCATTATTTGAAATATCCCTTGCCTCATTTAAATATCGTGTGATATGTTCGACTGTGGACTCACTAGTATCACCAGCAAACTTGGTGATTTTAGGACTTTCCAATCCCTTGGGTTTGTTTGTAATATATATTTTGTCAATGGAGATACGTAACTTGGCCTATGTCGGCCAATATTTACGCCATTTCGTGCCATTGTCCTTTCGACCTTGGCTGCGAGGTTATTTTCTCGTATCACATTGTCTTGTCTCATTTGATGGACCACTTGGTCAGCATCTTGGTGTCAATTAACTTTGACAACTGGTGGTCTTTTGACTTCCCTAGGTCTTGCTTGTTCGACGACACATGGCGCAAATTTTTGGCCCTGATTAACCGTGTTCTCTTCAAGGACGAATCCCTCATTTTGAGTTGGTCTAGTTATTGGGATTTGCACATTAGGTCAAACTTGTTCCTAGGGGCACCAAAGAAATCAGCAATCCTCGTTATTTGAGTTGCTAACTATTGATAACTTTGAGTCATATTTTATATCAAAGGGTTAATTATGGTACCCATTTTTCAGGTGAGAAAATTAACCA
Source organism: Vicia villosa (assembly GCF_029867415.1). Lineage (NCBI taxonomy): Eukaryota > Viridiplantae > Streptophyta > Magnoliopsida > Fabales > Fabaceae > Vicia > Vicia villosa. The sequence continues at coordinate 126,364,200 of NC_081181.1, read as the reverse complement.
TATCGTGGTTACTCTCATCCATTTGTTGCCTTAATGTCATCACAAAATTTGTGGTGAGCGCTGGCGTTGCTTGGGATGAGAATCCCATGCTTATGGATTGGTTTTTTCGACCAAAATTGTTTATGATTGATCCTGACCTTGTAATGGCAAATGGGTAGTCATTGCATTGTCATCTAATGTTAATGTATTTGTATGCGAACCTTCCATAAACAATGTTGGCATACCATAAGGTTTCTCAAGAACATTTAAGGGCATCGTGAAACTGGACATGTATGGCCTAAAATCACTAGCCGCTGTTGGTCTGGAAGTCATAGGATGACTTTAAGGTTTTGTTGGGGACAATATTGGTCCACTTTGCACCATCGACGGTGTGGCCGCCGTACTGGCCGTGGAAGTGAACGCTTCAGTCAAACTCGCGATGACTGTACCTTCCCCTGTGGTATTAGTTGGTTGTTCTTCATTGTTGTCATTTCTTGGATTTACCATCCTAATATACTTTCTTTTTGTTCCATTAGGGTAACCTTTCGAATTCTTACCACTCCCCACTCTCATGCACACCAAGACTCAGAAGTTTTAAGAACAGAGAACTTTCTATGCAAACTAATAAAAAAACTAAAATTTACACTTTGACACAAAGGCCTTACTAGGCGTGCCAATTTGTTCATCGTGAAATTTGACAAACAAGCGCTAGTCCTTCCAAAAGGGTTACTTGCAGGATTAGTTGATCCTAGGACATATGTGTACAAAATTTCTGGTGTTTTTTGTATGATCCTTTATGTAAAAAGAAGTATGAAGGATAGAAAAACACTTAGAAAGGGGGGGTTTGAATAAGTGTAGTCTTAAAAAATCAAACGATAAAAACAATATGCACAGTTATTTTTATCCTGGTTCGTTGTTAACTAAACTACTCCAGTCCACCCCCACGGAGTGATTTACCTCACCTGAGGATTTAATCCACTAATCGCAACAGATTACAATGGCTTTCCACTTAGCCCACGACTAAGTCTTCTAGAGTATCCTGATCACAACCTGATCACTCTAGGAACAAATGCTTAGACACAAGCTAAGACTTTCTTAGAGTATCCTGACCACCACGTGATCACTCTAATTACAACTGCTTAGACACAAGCTAAGACTTCCTAGAGTATCCTGATCAACACTTGATCACTCTAGTTACTTACAAATTAATGTAATCAATTCTAAGAGTATTACAATGCTTCTGAAAAGCTATAATCACAACAGTGATATTTCTCTTAACGTTTAAGCTTAATCTCACTAATATATTACAACAGCAATGTAGTGAGCTTTGATGAAGATGAAGTTTCTGAGCTTTGATTTGAACAGCGTTTCAGCAAGTTAATATTCACAGAAATCGTCAAGAAATTGGTAACCCTGCTTCTCATCAGAACTTCATATTTATAGGCACTTTGAGAAGATGACCGTTGGGAGCATTTAATGCTTTGCGTATTCCGTACAACATTGCATTTAATGTTTCACGCTTTTGTCAACTACCTCGAGCCTTGTTCACGCTGTGTCTACTGACGTTGCCTTTAATAGCTTCCAACGTTCCTTTTGTCAGTCAGCATAGCCTGCCACCTGTACTTTCTTCTGATCTGATGTTTGTGTATACAACGTTTGAATATCATCAGAGTCAAACAGCTTGGTGCATAGCATCTTCTTGTCTTCTGACCTTGAAGTGCTTCTGAGCGTGATACCTTGAGAACTTCAGTGCTTCTGCTTTTGATCTCAAGTTCTTTTGATGCTTCCATAGACCCATGTTCTGATTCTGCCTTGACCATCTTCTGATGTCTTGCCAGACCATGTTCTAATGTTGCATGCTGAACCTTCTGAGACAAAGCTTCTGAGCGCTGATTTGTGCATACTCTTTATATATTTCCTGAAAGGGAAATTGCAATGTATTAGAGTACCACATTATCTCACACAAAATTCATATCCTTGTTATCATCAAAACTAAGAATATTGATCAGAACAAATCTTGTTCTAACAATCTCCCCCTTTTTGATGATGACAAAAACATATATAAATGATATGAATTTGCGATCAGAAAGAGCAGACGGCTAAAGACAATTTACACAGCTATAGCATAAGCATGTGAATATGTCTCCCCCTGAGATTAACAATCTCCCCCTGAGATGAATAATCTCCCCTGAAATTAATACTAGAAGAATTTTATAAATAAAAGACTTCCCTGATTATTTCGGTAGAGACGTTCACATGTGCTTGATCTTCAGAACATTCATGACTTCTGATTTCTGCTTCCATAGGACAGCTTCAGAACATTGAATTTCTTTAGATCCTCAGAACATTCACAGCTTCTGATTCCTGCTTCCATCGGACAGCTTCAGAACTTGAATTTCTTTGATCTTCAGAACATTCACAGCTTCTGATTCTTGCTTCCATCGGACAGCTTCAAAACTTGAATTTCTTTAGATCTTCAGAACATCCACAGCTTCTGATTCTTGCTTCCATTGGGACAGCTTCAGAACTTGAATTTCTTCTTACGTCACTTCATGCTAGATTGTATCAGAACATTGTTGAATGTACCAGAGCTTCATCAGAGCATCTCTACATCCTGAAATGTTACAGAACAAAACTAAACGACAAAAGTCAGCATGAATGAATCAGAACATAAAATATGTTTCAAAACACATAATATGTATCAGAGCCATATAAGCCATATAGAATGTATCAGAACAAATAGACATTCAGAATCAGATCATATTCTATCATCAGAATATCTGAACATTCTTCCTTCTTGCTTCTGATTCTAAAGCTTCATAGCACTCAGCTTGCTTCAAGAATCCAAGAGCTTGATTCATCTTGTTGCTTCTTATGTTAGTCTTTAAAGAGAATCTTCAATTCCTGCAACAACACAACTTAAAAACATAGAACTTTGCAAGTTCTGTTAGTAATGTGGGGCCTTTTTACCCGGTAACTGATAATATTAATCAGATCATTTATCATATATTTTCTCCCCCTTTTTGTCATAACATCAAAAAGAATATAAAAGATTCAGATGTAGAAAACGACAGAGGAAAGAAACAGAATTAAACTTTTCATTGATTTAAACAAGCAGGATTACAAAAGATGTATGCAGAACACATATGTAATCAACAAAGAAAACTACAAAGACTTAAGGACTACAACCCTAGCCTAGTCATAATCTTAGCTAGCATATCATGAATCCCTGCGGCGTTCTCTGCATGCCTGTCCAGACTAGAACCTCCACTGTAGGAGAGATGCATGAATCCAGAAAGGAAGTGAGGGACAGTTCACAGGAAGAGAGCTAATGTCTCAAACGGGGCTTTCCCTTAACATAGGAGTCAAGAACATGATCCTGAACATCATCCAATATCTCAAGAAAGTCTTCTTCCTTTGGATAAATGTTGATAACAGCATCACAGAAGAGATCTGACTTGAGGCTTCTTGGAATCTTGAGAGATCCGTCTTGAAATCATTGTCAGCGATCCCCGAGATTTGTTTCTCAACCTGGAACCAGACAACCCTTCCAACCGGTCTATTCAAATAGAACGGCCAATTTTGAGACTTAGTTTCTTCAACTGGTTTAAAGTTTTATGAAGTGAACTAGGCGAAGGATTCATGATGAACGCTAGATCGATGAAGAATCAACTAGGGTTTACGCAAAAAAAAAATCATAGAAAAGTGAGAGAAAGAGAGAGAGAGAGAGAGAGAGAGAGAGAGAGCGCAAAGATTGATTGAAGAATGCAAAGAAATGGAGAAATAAATAGAGGGAAAAGAAACGTTTGAGGAGAATAAAAAAGAAACTGAAATGATGAAAGGCATTTAATGTTACATGACGTGAGGAGAGATAATAATGTCAAAAGAAGTGATTAACACAGTTACGTAAGTAGGCGTCTCCTTAACTACACGCACGCTTGTCCAGAAATAGTGAACACGTGTTTACCATCTGGATAGCCAGTTACAGCTGTTTTACTTTTAAAGAGATTCTGAGTCAACTTAGACAATGAAACACTAGTAATAAACGAGTCACTACTTCTAATTGATTTAAGATCAGAACTTCGTATAAAACATTAATCCAATCTCATTTCAGAAGATAGCCATACATAAGATTTTCTCATCTTCTCATTCTGGGCATAAATCCATACTGATATTCTTCATAATGAACTTAAACCTATCTTCAGCAAGGGGTTTTGTAAAGATATCAGCCCATTGATGGTCTGTATCCACAAAGTTTAAAGATATAACACCCTTCTGAACATAGTCCCTTATGAAATGATGTTTAATCTCAATATGTTTAGCTTTTGAATGTAAGATAGGATTCTTAGATAAACATATAGCAGAAGTATAATCACAGAAGATAGGAATGTTACTCTCATATATCTGATAATCTTCTAGCTGACTTCTCATCCAGAGCATTTGTGTGTTACAACCTGCAGCAGCAACATATTCTGCTTCTGTTGTTGAGAGGGCAATTGTAGCTTGCTTCTTGTTGTACCATGAGATCAGATGACTTCCAAGAAATTGACAACTTCCAGAAGTGCTCTTCCTTTCAATTCTATCTCCAGCATAGTCAGCATCACAGAATCATACTAAGTTGTAATCTTTGGATCTTCTGTAAACTAAACCAACATTAGTAGTACCTTTCAGATACCTCAGAATTCTCTTAACCGCAGTTAAATGAGATTCTCTCGGATCTGATTGGAATCTAGCACACAAACAAACACTAAAGAGAATGTCAGGTCTAGAAGCAGTTAGGTATAGAAGAGATCCAATCATACCTCTGTACAACTTCTGATCTACCTTCTTACTTACCTCATCCTTACCTAGGACACATGTTGGATGCATAGGAGTTTTGGTTTCTTTGCTTTCAGAAAGATTAAACTTCTTCAGAAGTTCTTTCACATACTTCGTTTGATGAACATAGGTTCCATCAGAAGTTTGGTTGATTTGAATCCCAAGGAAATACTTGAGTTCTCCCATCATGCTCATTTCAAATTCAGCCTGCATAGACTCAGCAAACTCCTTTCCAAGTGTAGCATTAGATGTTCCAAAGATAATATCATCAACATATATTTGACAAATTAAAATATCATTTTTAAATGTTTTACAAAAGAGAGTAGTGTCCACTTTTCCTCTAGTGAAACCATTTTCCAGAAGGAAAGAACTCAAACGTTCATACCAAGCTCTAGGAGCTTGCTTCAATCCGTATAATGATTTCTTTAATTTAAAAACATGATTTGGAGACATGGAGTCTTCAAAACCAGGAGGTTGATGGACATAAACTTCTTCATCTATGTAACCATTTAAGAAGGCACTCTTAACATCCATCTGATAAAGAGTGATGTTGTGTTGAGTGGCAAAAGAAATTAATAGACGAATAGATTCTAACCTGGCCACTAGTGCAAAGGTTTCTGTGTAATCAATCCCTTCTTGCTGACTATAACCTTGAGCAACCAGTCTGGCTTTGTTTCTTACCACTTCTCCCTTCTCGCTTAGCTTGTTTCTGAATACCCACTTAGTGCCAATGATGTTAAATCCTTTTGGTCTAGCAACCAGGTCCCATACATCATTCCTTGTAAACTGATTGAGTTCTTCTTGCATGGCAATTATCCAGTCTGGATCTTCTAGAGCTTGATCAACAGAAGTTGGCTCGATCAAAGAAACAAGACCTAATTGACATTCTGCATTGTTCTTAAGGAATGCCCTTGTTCTGATGGGATCATCTTTCTTCCCAAGGATCACATCTTCTGAATGAGCTGAAGCAAGTCTAGGTGATCTTATGACTGTTGGCTCTTCAGAAATCCTGAGATTCTCTAAAGATGCAGCAACTTGATCTTCTGATCCATTGCTTCTGAGACTGCCAGCTTCTGCAGCTTTGCTTCTTGGTTCTACTGCTTCTGATATATCAATATCACAATCTGCAAAATTCTCAAACTGCTTTGGTTTTTCAAGACCAAGCTTATCATCAAATCTGATATTGATTGATTCTTCTACAATCAATGTTTCAGTATTGTATACTCTGTAGCCTTTAGAGCGTTCAGAATATCCAAGAAGGAAACACTTTTGTGCTTTAGAATCAAACTTACCAAGATGATCTTTAGTATTCAGAATAAAACATATACATCAAAAAGGATGGAAATATGAAATGTTGGGCTTTCTGTTCTTCCACAATTCATAAGGAGTCTTATTTAGAATAGGTCTTATAGAGATTCTATTCTGAATATAACATGCAGTGTTTATTGCTTCTGCCCAGAAGTGCTTAGCCATATTGGTTTCGTTGATCATGGTTCTGGCCATTTCTTGTAGAGTCCTATTCTTTCGTTCTACAACTCCATTTTGTTGTGGAGTTCTAGGACAAGAGAAATCATGGGCAATACCATTTTCTTTGAAGAACTCCTCAAAGAATTTGTTATCAAATTCACCACCATGATCACTTCTAACCTTTAGGATTTTACACTCTTTCTCAGATTGGATCTGAGTGCAGAATTCAAAGAACACTGAATGAGACTCATCCTTGTGTTTCAAGAACTTTACCCATGTCCAGCGGCTATAATAATCAACGATGACTAATCCATATTTCTTCCCTCTGACAGATGCTGTTTTGACAGGGCCAAACAGATCAATGTGCAAGAGTTCTAACGGCCTTGAGGTAGAAACAACATTCTTAGACTTGAATGCAGGTCTGGAGAACTTGCCCTTCTGACATGCTTCACAAAGAGCATCTGATTTGAATTTCAGATTTGGGAGTCCTCTGACCAGATTTAGTTTGTTAATCTGAGAAATCTTTCTCAAACTAGCATGACCTAATCTTCTGTGCCAGACCCATTGCTCCTCAGAAACAGACATAAGACAAGTCACCTTCTGATTCTTAAGATCAGAAAGATCAATCTTATAGATGTTGTTCTTTCTCTTGCCTGTAAATAGGATTGAGCCATCCTTCTGACTTACAGCCTTGCAAGACTTTTGATTAAAGATTATGTCATAACCATTGTCACTTAATTGACTTATGGACAATAAGTTATGCGTTAATCCTTCAACAAGAAGTACATTAGTTATGGAAGGAGAGTTACCAAGACTTATGGTTCCAGAGCCAATGATTTTGCCCTTTTGATCTCCTCCAAACTTGACTTCTCCACCTGGTTTAAGCACCAGGTCTTGGAATGTAGACCTTCTTGCCGTCATGTGTCGCGAGCACCCAGAGTCCAGGTACCATGACATTTTGCTTTTTGTCCTCTTTGCCGCCAAGGATATCTGCAACAGAAATTATCTTCTCCTTAGGTACCCACAATTTCTTGGGTCCTTTCTTGTTAGTTCTCCTCAAGTTTTGATTGAACTTGGGTTTAGCAAAATATTTAACAGGAGGAACAATATGATATTCTTTAGGTTTGTCAGCATGATATTTCTTAGGATGTGTCACAAGCTTCTTGGTGTGAACAGTGTTAAACTTCTGTGCATGTGAAGTGAGCCTAATATCATGTGCATGTGATGTGTGCCTAATATCATGTGAGTGGCCATACTTGAACTGATCATACAATGGCTTGTATGTGATTTTCATATCATCCACAGGTTCAAGTTTGTATGGGGTTTCACCCTCAAAACCAATGCCAACTCTTTTGTTTCCAGACACAACATATATCATAGAAGCTAGCTGACTTCTGCCAATACTTCTAGATAAGAACTTCCTGAAACTTAAATCATATTCTTTCAGAATATGGTTCAGACTGGGAGTGGATTTTTCTGAATCAGAAGAAGATCCAACATTATTGGATAATTTTAAAACTTTTTCTTTTAATTCAGAATTTTCCAACTCAAGCTTCTTAGTTTCAAATTCAAATTGCTTTTTCAGCTTTTTGTATTTGATACTAAGATGAGCTTTTAATTCAAGAAGCTCTGTTAGACTGGAAACTAACTCATCTCTAGATAGTTCAGAAAATACCACTTCAGAATCTGATTCTAATGTAGATTCTGATCCATCATCTTCTGTAGCCATCAGCGCGAAGTTGGCCTGCTCTCCTTCAGAGTCTGATTCTGATTCAGAATCATCCCATGTTGCCATAAGACCTTTCTTCTTATGAAACTTATTTTTGGGATTCTCCTTCTGAAGTTTTGGACACTCGTTCTTGTAATGTCCAGGCTCATTGCACTCATAGCAGACAACCTTCTTCTTGTCAGATCTTCTGTCACCAGAAGATTCTCCACGTTCAAATTTCTTTGAACTTCTGAAGCCTCTGAACTTCCTTTGCTTGCTCTTCCAGAGTTGGTTTACCCTTCTGGAGATCATGGACAGTTCATCTTCTTCTTCAGATTCTAATTCTTCAGGATCTTCTTCTCTAGCCTGAAAAGCGTTAGTGCATTTTTTAACATTAGATTTTAATGCAATAGACTTACCTTTCTTCTGAGGCTCGTTTGCATCTAGCTCTATTTCATGGCTTCTCAAGGCACTGATAAGCTCTTCCAAAGAAACTTCATTCAGATTCTTTGCAATCTTGAATGCTGTTACCATTGGACCCCATCTTCTGGGCAAGCTTCTGATGATCTTCTTTACATGATCAGCCTTGGTGTAGCCTTTGTCCAGAACTCTTAATCCAGCAGTCAGAGTTTGAAATCTTGAAAACATCTTCTCAATGTCTTCATCATCCTCCATCTTGAAGGCTTCATATTTCTGGATTAGAGCAAGAGCTTTAGTCTCCTTGACTTGAGCATTTCCTTCATGAGTCATTTTCAAGGACTCATATATGTCATGGGCCGTTTCCCTGTTAGATATCTTCTCATACTCAGCATGAGAGATAACATTCAGCAAAACAGTCCTGCATTTGTGATGATTTTTGAAATCTTTCTTTTGATCATCAGTCATTTTGCTTCTCGTGAGCCTTACATCAGTAGCTTTAACAGGATGTTTGTAACCATCCAACAGAAGATCCCATAGATCAGCATCCAGACCAAGAAAGTAACTTTCCAGTTTACCTTTCCAATATTCAAAGTTTTCACCATCAAATACTGGTGGTCTAGTATAACCATTGTTACCATTGTATTGCTCAGCAGAGCCAGATGTAGATGCAGTTGGATTTGTTTGAACTTCACCAGCCATCTTTTACGGAAGCGTTTTTCTCTTCCTGAATCTTTTCTAAACACGGTTAAGTGCTTGCACCTTAGAACCGGCGCTCTGATGCCAATTGAAGGATAGAAAAACACTTAGAAAGGGGGGGTTTGAATAAGTGTAGTCTTAAAAACTCAAACGATAAAAACAATTTGCACAGTTATTTTTATCCTGGTTCGTTGTTAACTAAACTACTCCAGTCCACCCCCACGGAGTGATTTACCTCACCTGAGGATTTAATCCACTAATCGCAACAGATTACAATGGTTTTCCACTTAGCCCACGACTAAGTCTTCTAGAGTATCCTGATCACAACCTAATCACTCTAGGAACAAATGCTTAGACACAAGCTAAGACTTTCTTAGAGTATCCTGACCACCACGTGATCACTCTAATTACAACTGCTTAGACACAAGCTAAGACTTCCTAGAGTATCCTGATCAACACTTGATCACTCTAGTTACTTACAAATTAATGTAATCAATTCTAAGAGTATTACAATGCTTCTGAAAAGCTATAATCACAACAGTGATATTTCTCTTAACGTTTAAGCTTAATCTCACTAATATATTACAACAGCAATGTAGTGAGCTTTGATGAAGATGAAGTTTCTGAGCTTTGATTTGAACAGCGTTTCAGCAAGTTAATATTCACAGAAATCGTCAAGAAATTGGTAACCTTGCTTCTCATCAGAACTTCATATTTATAGGCACTTTGAGAAGATGACCGTTGGGAGCATTTAATGCTTTGCGTATTCCGTACAGCATTGCATTTAATGTTTCACGCTTTTGTCAACTACCTCGAGCCTTGTTCACGCTGTGTCTACTGACGTTGCCTTTAATAGCTTCCAACGTTCCTTTTGTCAGTCAGCATAGCCTGCCACCTGTACTTTCTTCTGATCTGATGTTTGTGTATACAACGTTTGAATATCATCAGAGTCAAACAGCTTGGTGCATAGCATCTTCTTGTCTTCTGACCTTGAAGTGCTTCTGAGCGTGATACCATGAGAACTTCAGTGCTTCTGCTTCTGATCTCAAGTTCTTTTGATGCTTCCATAGACCCATGTTCTGATTCTGCCTTGACCATCTTCTGATGTCTTGCCAGACCATGTTTTGATGTTGCATGCTGAACCTTCTGAGACAAAGCTTCTGAGCGCTGATTTGTGCATACTCTTTATATATTTCCTGAAAGGGAAATTGCAATGTATTAGAGTACCACATTATCTCACACAAAATTCATATCCTTGTTATCATCAAAACTAAGAATATTGATCAGAACAAATCTTGTTCTAGCAAAGTAGACTTTGACGTGATCGAAATCTTTAGGATAAAGTAAATATAAGAGTGAAAGTAGAATGTAAATGCAAAGAAAGTATAGACTCTGACAGAAGGTAAGGAAGACTAGAAAATAACTTTAGTATAAAAGACTTTGCATAAATAAATTTTGGTGTTTGAACATTCTTCTCATATTCTTTTCCAAATACATATCACATACTCTTTTCTAGTCTTCCATCTCTTAAGTTCTTTCTTTTTCATCTTATTAATTTTATTTTACCGTTCTCTCTTCCAATTACGTTTTTAATGTTTCTCTTCTTATCTAATCGCATCTCTTCTGCTCTTTCTTTTTCATCTTCTCTAATATTTCATCTCCTCTTTTTTTCTATTTCATTATAATGTTTTTAATATTATTTTATGCTACTATTTTATGTTTTTTCTTCCACTTTTATCTAATATTATTTGAAAATTTCTTTGCCAACCTCCCTACCTTCTAGTCCACCTCTGGTGAAAACCCCATACTACCCCTGACTTCGGTAATGCATTTCCGAAAATGCAAGAAAAAAGTGTTTTCGGAGATGCATCTCCGAAAACGCCTTTTTTCTTGAAAAAATTGTCTTATTTCGGAAGTTCATTTCCGAAAACAGTATTTCGGAAGTTCATTTCCGAAATGTTGCGCGTTATACAGATTTATCAAAACACTCCCCCTCCCCCATTCATTTACCCTAACTCAAATCAAAAACAAGCAAAGGCGAAAATTTGTGCAAACACACTTCCAAGGCTGCATCAAGGCTCCAATCACATTGCTATACAACATTCAAAAGCCCATAAATCACTCAATTTGTAAGTTTTAAATTTGTTAGATTCATTATTCAAATGCATGTTATTTAGGGTTTCAATTGCATAAATGATATATGGACTGATTGTTAGTAGTATTTAGGTTGTTTAGAAGCTTTTTGAATTGGTTTTATGTTTGATTTTGGGGTCTGCCATGGAAGTTGCAGAAAACTCCATCGCAGGGGTGTTTCGGAAGTTCATTTCCGAAAACACCTCCATCCCAGTTTTCGGAAATGAACTTCCGAATTGTATCAGAAGTTCAAATTTTTTAGTTTTTTATTTTGTCTCGCATATTAATCGATTTCAATTGTTTACAGGAACATGTCAGACAACCAACCAGCACGCATCAGACAGGGTAGGGAGACCCAGACTGCGTCGGCTAGAGAGGGTAGGGAGTGTCCGTTTTAATTTGCAAGTACTTTATTTTTAACGCCTTTGTTTATTGTGCCTGTTTCTTTGAAGTTTGTGTGCATGCGTTCTGACTTCTTTGACGGCGTGTCGCTGGTTTCCAATGTCTTTGTTCTTTAATGACTTGTCTGTTTCCCAAACGTTTTTGTCCCCTTTCTTCTTTTATAAAAGGAGGTCTCATGGACCTTTCTTTCTTCATTTTTACGCAGGAATGGGTGGCGCTAAGGGAAGAAAGGGTTCTTCAACCTCGTGCTCTCGCGGAGTGAAGGAGGTGAAGGAGAAGAAGAAGGTTTTGACTGGTTCTGCTTCTCGTCCCCTGGGGGTCCATGGCTCGGACGTGCAGGCTCAGTCTTCAGGCGTGAGAGTCATGATCAACGCTGATGGTTCTGAGACTGAGTGGGATGAGGATTGGTATAATTATCTTCATTCGGAGGAGTTCGCTCGTCGGGCAGAATAACGTGTTTTTGTTTTGTTTGATGTGTATTTTGTAACGCTCGTCGGGCAGAATAACGTGTTTTTGTTTTGTTTGACGTGTTTTGTTTTGTTTTGTTTTGATTTCGGATTGTATCTTTCGCACAGTGTTTTTGGATTGGATTTATCATCTTAGTATTTTCAGTTTATCTGTTGCTTATTTTTATTTGGCGTTTGCGTTTAATTAAAATGCGAGACAGTTTAAGAAAAAACATAAAAAAAACACAGTTTCTCCATAATTCGGAAGTTCATTTCCGAATTCACCCCCATGAGGTGTTTTCGGAAGTTCATCTCCGAAGACACCCCCCATGAGGTGTTTTCGGAGATGCACTTCCGAATTATGGAATTTTTTTAAAAAAAAAAGCGCTTCGGAAGTTCATTTCCGAAGCAGGGGTATTTTGGGATTTTCGCTGGGGGTGACTCCCATAGGGAGGTGGCTAAAGAAATTTTCTATTATTTTTGTATATTAAATGAAAAATTGTTATCCAAATATGATGAATTTTGTTTTTATTTGATAATGCATAAATGTCTAAATACAAAGTTATGTTGTCATCCATATGTGTATGTATAGTTCAATAAATTTTTGCAAAAAAAAAACCGAACCAATCCAAACCGCATTAGTTTGATTTGGTTTGGTTTGATTTTATTTTTAAAAGCTAACCGAACCAATCCAAACCGCATTAGTTTGATTTGGTTTGGTTCGATTTTATTTTTAAAAGCTAACCGAACCAAACCAAACCGCACATTTTTTCTCTTGCGGTTCGGATGATTTTTTACGTCAAAACCGCACCGCGAACACCCCTATAGTTTTGAAGCACAATTTGGAGTAGCCTCTAGAGATCTATGGTTCCCATTAATATTCATATTTTTGGATGGGGACTTTTGTCGATGAGGCTGCCTACTAGAGCTGCTCTAGTTAGGCGTGGTATTCCGAAAGGTGCACATAATTCCATTTGCATCCATTGTTGGAGGGCAGATGAAGATGCTACGCATCTATTTTTTGTTTCCGATCAGGCTGGTGGTTTGGAACAACATAGCAAATTGGATTGGATCGGCTGTTTTGGGGGATCATTCATCTGTAACGACACATTTCTTAAACTTCCGTGACACTGCCAGTTCGAAACTTAAATATCCTACTCTTCTTTGGCTAACTATGTGCAGAGATTTATGTTATGCCACAATAATGTCCTCTTCAATATCAAAGTGGTTGATATTCAGAAAATAATAGAGAACGCAAAATTCATGGTGCGAGAATGGTGGGCATTTAAGATTACATATTTTTTATCTTGTAATTAAAAAGAATGAAATTCTAATTTAATCCATATTTTCTTAAGAGGAGTGCTAACAACACTCTCTTTTGAGCACTCCCTCAAGCACTCACTTTCTTATTGGTTGAAACATGTGTGGACCCCTCACTTTGAAAATAGGTCTCACATAAAGTAGTAGGACCCACACATATTTCAACCAATAAAAGAGTAAGTGTTTAAGAGAGTGTTCAAAAGAGAGTGTTGCTAGCATTTCTCTTTTCTTAATCCTTATTATGACTGTTTCTTTATTATCTGGGTTCAGTACCCCTTGTCCTTGGTATCAATAGATTTTCTCTTATATTTTTTTTTTATTAATTGAAACTAACGTCTAGATTCTGATGAATGTAACTTTTATCTCATATTAAATAAATAATTAAGTTTAAAATAATATAAAAATTTATCTCTTTGCATCCAAACAAAATATTAAATAGTTAACAAATTTGAAGCTTTCCATATATGTTCTATTAAAAAAATATATAATTTATCTCTTTGCATCCAAACAAAATATTCAAAGAGTTGTTAACAAATTTGAAAACCTCAGCCAACAGACTAGTAGTCACACAATATCACTTGGCATGGACTCATTAGACATCAAGTAAATCAAGGCCAGAAAAATAAATTCTCTTCAATTTGGCTACTCAAAAGAATTTTCAGATTCAAGATCTCAAATTCAAATTATTTGACATGTAGGAGAAAATACTCTAGTTATATGGGTGGCCATAAAACACCGACAAAGACATTTGTTTTTATGTGATCACATTTTGCAATATATTCTAGTTTTAGTAAATTCTAGAAAATAATATTTGGAAGAAGTAAAAAAACCCAACCACATATAGAAAAAGTTGAAAACAAATCAAAATTGCTAACGAATTGAATTGGAGAGCACATTGTTTTCATCTATTCTTGTGGAGTGACTTTTTAGCAGCCATGAGAATTATTTACCTGCATTATTGTATTTTTGTGTGTTTCTAGAAGAAATATCTTGCAATAGGATGTGAATTGTGGGGCCCAAGGCCACAAATAAGAAAGATCTGTTTGTTTGTAGTATACTAGTACTAGTGGAGAAAGAGATGACATGACAGCAACTTCTAGAATCTAAATGATAAAATTATTCAATCAGAGATGAGAGAGAAAATAAGCTTCTAGATATTTATTTGGAATCTACTACACAAAAAGACACTTGGAGAACACGTAATAATATAATATACTCAGTTGCTAATCAATGTAAAATACGTATAAGTTGGAGTATATGTTATTTTTTTCTTCATATTATTATATGTTGTTTATAGTTTGATACATAAATTTATAAATATTACTATGTTACTCTATCATTAATTATAATAAATGAAGGAAAAAAAGAATAGTCGCTAATGGTATATTCTTTCTTTCTCACTAAGAGTGTCACTTTAATTCCTTTCACACATATATAAAAATTATAAAAAATAAAATAATATTTTATTCAAAATTTTCAACATTGATGTGTTCATAATTATCATACAAAATAAAATATAATAATTTGAAAGAGATAAATATAATATTAATTAGGAAATTTCTTTACCCACCTCCTAACCTTCTTGGTCACCTCTGGTGAATTTACAAAAGTACCCCTTATTTCGGAAGTTCATTTCCGAAAACGTACTTTTATTGAAAAAAAAAAGTGTTTTCGGAAATGCATCTCCGAAAAGGTGAATATTTTAATGAAAAATATTAATTTCGGAGATGCTTCTCCGAAATAAAGTTGTTTTTCAGAAAATTGGTGTATTCGGAAGTGCATCTCCGAATTCACCCCCCTTGGAGGAATTCGAAAATGCACTTCCGAAATAAGGTCTGGACAGAAGAAAAATAACAAACAAGAACGATTCGCTTTATTTAATCGGATGAAGATTACATCGATCACATTACATAAGATTAAAGTTACATATTGTTAAACACGGGTAGGTGAGGATGAGTCAACATTTTGATAACGTCGGCCCCCGATCTTTGAACTCAACATCACTGAACCAAACCCAACCCTTGTTCACCTACCTCCTCCTTTTCATATTCCCGGTAATTCCACTTTCTTTACTTTTACTATTTTTTTTCTTACATTCCACTCACATTACTCTCATGATCATGAAACCCTATCATGAAACCCTCACATTACTCTCATGATCATGAAACCCTAATGGGAAAATACACCTAATTTAGGATTTGTTTTGATTATTCATCCAATGTTTTTACCAAGAGGTGTAGAAATTGTTGTCTTTTTGTTACCACAGCTGTTATCATTTAAACATGTTGTAAAATATCTTGTAGGATACTGTATGAGTACAGTTAATGAGTACTAGTACATTCATATATATGAAGCGTGCTTAAGTCAAGTTTAACCCGATTGACTCTCATATGAGTGGGAATTTGAAAAGTCCCGATCCTGGTGATAAAAGAATGAGGTTAGAAAGACGATGGAGGAGACGCTGCAACAGGTTAGAAAGTCCTGATCCTCTAGAAATCCATACCACATTGTAACTTACCAACATAATAAACAACAACAAAAACTATACACTTAAAGTTCAAAAAACTTATGAGCAAACTATACTTACATCATAGTGGTGTAGATCCTTACCAGCCACTCGCAACTCATTATGATTAGCACAAACTTGAATTTTCCTTCCCAATTGACCGTAACCAGGTCGGTTAGGGAACCTAACCGCCTTCTGAGACGACGGAGCCGACTCTAGAGTAGCCTTCTGTTTAACTTCGGTAGTCAGGCTCTCAATGGAAATTGGAGCCGAACTCGAGGAAGCATCCGGCGCAGCAACAGATGGAGTAACAACTGGCGCTGCAATAGATGGAACGAATGGCGCTGCAACAGGTGGACAAAGAACCAGAGCTGCAACATATGTAGGAGTAGGAGTAGGGGTGACCGATGGCGAAGCATATGACGGAGGAGGTGGATGTTGTCGCACGCTCGCGAAAAATGAACAGAGTCGCCACCAATATATTTATCCCATAAGGGAAAGGAATATCAGAAAACCTAACAAAGGATAAGAACAGGGTCTTGCGACCAGAGAATCTAGGTACGGGAGTCGGCTACGCGAGGGGAAGGTATTAGCACCCTTCACGCCCCTCGTACTCGATGGTATCCACCTATGTCTGTTTCTATCTAAAGGGTGTATAACTATGTCTATGTCTAAATGCAAAATGAATGCAGAATGTAGGGAAAATAAAGAATTGTACTCGCACGGGCCCTACCCCGCTGCCTACGTATCCTTTTCAGGAATCAGAGTTACCGTAGCTCGGCTAAAGATTTTCTGTTTGTCTTTGTGTTTTTTAGTTGGGCGGAGTTAACGTTCGCGCTCTTGCATAAGGGATCGACCTACGATGCGTACGAGCGGAAATAACAGTGCCCTTAGGAAGAAGAAAAAGAGAGATTGGTTTGTGTCTTTTAGGGTAGATGAATGGTAAACAGTTCCCAATACCGGGCCACTCACCACTTTCTCCACTTTGTTTTAGTTTGAACCATTGTTAGGTGTTTTAAGTGTTTTTGGTTGTGTGTTTTTTAAAGGGAGTTTATTTTGCGATCCGAATCACATAAAATGTATAATGATCGAGAAGCAGATTAGGGAATGAATCCCACTCACTTCCATCCCATTATGTAATGTTTGAGAAACAGATTAGGGAATGGATCCCACTCATTTCTCTCCCATTAATTAATGTTTGAGAAACAGATTAGGGAATGAATCCCACTCATTTCTCTCCCATTAAGTAGTGACCGAGAAACAGATTAGGGAATGAATCCCACTCGTTTCTATGCCACTAAGTGATTGAGAAACAGATTAGGGAATGAATCCCACTCATTTCTCTATCACTTTCTTATTGTGATTCGCATCTTCCTTTTATTAATGTTTTAAAGAGTTGAAAAAGAAAAAGAATGCAATGGGGGACTAACCTATTCTCTAATCTAAGTTGTCTATACAAGTCTAAATCTTAATGTTAACATGGGGTAGATTCTAAAAGAAGCATTAAGATAGTATTAACAAAGTAGGCCAAAAATATGGCCAAAAACAAGTAACCAAATCACACAACAATTATACGAAACAAATAGCATGGAAATGGTACAAAAGCATAAAGAGAAGCAATTCAAGTATTAGTACAAAATTAGTCTAAAAAAAATACTACTATTTTTATGAGCTTTTAGAGTTAAGGGAATTCTAATTCAAGCCTAATTGTACTAAAAAAACCTAAATGCTACTAAGCCTAAACTAGTATTTTTATGGTTTCTTTTTGTCATGAGAAATATTCTAAAGCTAAAGTTAATCCTAAAGTCAACTATCAAATTTTATTACTGATTTTTATATGTTTTTAATATCTAAAAAAAAACTAGAGAGAAAAATACTAAAAGGAAAATTAAATCTAATTACAAAACATGAAAACAGGGGGGTTAAGTGAAAATTATGGTGCAGGTAGCATTAAGGGCGCAGGGCCCATGGAGATATGGCCCAACACACCTTTTTTGTTGTTACAGATTTTTTTATTCAGATTTTCTTTACCAAAACAGTAGCCTGATGGGCCTTGTGGGGTGGGGTGACAAGCAATTCGGTAGCCCATTGAGGTTTTTTTGAGATGCCAAAACACTGTGAATTCAATTAATCCAAAATCCTAATTATCCCAACCTAATCACGTATTTTAAACACAATTAACCCTAGTTAATCCTAATTAAACTAATTAAAACCAGTATTAAGAAAAATAATGAATTAAAAGGAATTAGGTTAAGAAATGTGACCATTCGTCTCTCAAACGTATCTCCTTCCTCTCTGTGCGAACGGCGACGGCGCTCCCTCCACGATCTTCTCCGATCAATCTCGCCGGCGAGCTTCCATCATTATTGTGGACAGACTTTCGTCTCTTCTAACCCTCTCGATTCAGAATCTCACTCGATTCTCCTATCAAATCGCTTGTCTCTCGCTCTCACTCAATCCATTCTCCTCTCTGTCCGCGATGAAGGTCGTTTTAGAAAGTGATGTTGCATATTGGATCGCGAATCGTGATGATGATTAGTGCGGTGAAGATGTGATCATCGATGCGAGTTCTGGAGTCTCAAGATCGACGATGGTGATATTCGTTGAGGACTGATTGAGTCTTGTTGTTATAGTGTTGTTGCTTCAGTCGTGACAAGAGATGGAGATGATGATTCACGGTTGTTATGAAGCTGAGATGAAGAACAAGATTCCTGCAGATCGAAGCGTGAAGTACGTTGATGAAATTTCAGAGTGAAGTTTGAAGGAGGTCCGAGGTGAGTTCTCTTCTTCTGATTTTCTGTTACGATTTTCTCTTCTCTCTTTTTCTGTTAAGTGAATGATTGAAAAGAAGAGATAATTTTCAGGTTTGAAGTGAATGTAGGGATTGAAGAAGGTTGATGAAAGTGTGATGGCGATTGAGAGGTTGAAGATGGTGATGTATTGGTGATGAAGGTTATGAAGGTTCTAGATTTTTCTGAGAAGTGATTTTTGTGGTGAAGAATCGATGTCAAGGGAGAAGAAGATTGGTGATTGAAGGTTTTTGAATCGATGATGATATCATGAAGATTATGGAGAGAATTGAAGATTGAGGAGAAGGAAGCTGATTTCTCTTACAGGTTAGTTTCCATCTCTTATTTTCTGTTGGTTTTCTGTTATAGAATCAGTTAGTGATGGTTGGGGACCCATAACCGATTCGGTTAGATGTTTATTTAAGTCTGTTAGATTCTGTTACAGGTGGTTAGAAAGTTTGTTAGAGATTCCGTTAGGTGGTTGAAACTGAGTTAACTAATAGGCTAATCACAAACTGTATTTTTCTGTTATGTTCTGTTGGAAGTTGGTTTTGGCAGTTCTGTTAGGAGATGGTTAATGAGGTCAAAGTTAGTTATGAATTCTGTTAGTTGAGTTTGTTTGCTGTTGGGTTAGTGAAGTTGGGAAGTTAGTATGAAAACAGTTAGACTGTTAGTTAGTAATTGATAGAAAATTTGGGGATTGGGAAGTGGGAGTTTATGTGATAGTATGGCTGCAATTTGAATGCATTAGTAAGGTGCAGGGCTGTTTTCCTTTGGTGATAATTTTCTTGTTTCCAAAATCGGTTATGCAGAGCTGGTATAGGGTTTGTGATGCAGGGTTCAGGTCTGATGCATATGGGACTGGTTTTAACCGTTAGCTGGTGTAGATGTCTTCTTTCTGAACTGAACTTTAGATGTGAGTATGAGTTAGTATATAGGCTGACTTGTGCGTGATTTTGTGTCTCTATTGTGCAGGTGATTTTGAATAAGCGGTATGGTTTTGTGTCGTTGATTGACGCAGGATGAAGGGAATGCAGTGGCTTTTTGAAGTAAGGTTTTTGACAGTTAGGAAGCAATTTCGGTTTATTCTGAATGCTGCATTTTTCTATTTGGTTCAGCACTTTAACTTTGGTTTTGTGATTTTGACATCGGATGTATACATATGTAGGGAACTGGGTTATTGAATGGAATGTATATGCATTGGTAGTACGTGTATGCCAAGAATTTGTATTGAATGAACATGTATGCGATGTATGTACACTGGGGAGTTCAAATGTTGATATGGCTCGAACATAATGATGTATGTAGGGTATTTGGTATTTGTTTCATGAATTAAATGGGATGCGTATGATTATGATGAATGATGATTTGCTATGCTTATTTGGTGTATGATTGTTTCAGGCTTAGTTCTGAACATGTTTTGTATTAGTGATTGATGGATGTTAGGTTAGTTTGAATGGGTTAAAAGGGTGAAAGTGGTGCTGTTTGAAATTAGCTTGAGTATGGTTTGAATAGGATAATGTTTGAACCTGAATGTGTATGTCCTGTGTGTATGGCTTTTGGTTTGAATGTATGAACATGTTGAATACAAGTTTCTGAATTTTATAATGATATGTTGCAGGTTTCACCATTAGTGTGATAACTAATGTTTATCTCAAGGAGGCTTGGAGGGTTAATACCAAAGAAATTACTTGAAGATGGATGCCTATGAAGCCTGAAGAACCTGTTGGAAACCGTTGGTCAACTACTGCCCAAAGTCTAGTCAACAGCTCCAAAGTCATTGGTCAACAGTTTGTTAGAACAAGATTTGTTCTGATCAATTATCTTAGTTTTGATGATAACAATAATATGAATTTTGCTTAAGATAATATGGTACTCTAATCCAATGCAATTTCCTTTTCAGGAAATATATAAAGAGTATGCATAATTCAGCGCTCAGAAGCTTTGTCTCAAGGGTTCAGCATGCAACATCAGAACATGGTCTGGCAAGACATCAGAAGATGGTCGAAGTAGAATCAGAACATGGGTCTATGGAAGCATCAGAAGAACATGAGATCAGAAGCACTGAAGTTCTGATGGTATCACGCACAGAAGCACTTCAAGGTCAGAAGATCAGAAGATGCTTTGCACCAAGCTGTTTGACTCTAATGATATTCAAACGTTGTATTCACAAACATCAGATCAGAAGGAAGTACAAGTGGCAAGCTACGCTGACTGACAAAAGGAACGTTAAAAGCTATTAAAGGCAACGTCAGTAGACACAGCGTGAACAAGGCTCGAGGTAGTTGACAAAAGCGTATAACATTAAATGCGATGCTGTACGGAACACGCAAAGCATTAAATGCACTCAACGGTCATCTTCTCCAACGCCTATAAATATGAAGTTCTGATGAGAAGCAAGGTTAACGATTTCTGAACAAAACAACTCATATTAACTTGCTGAAACTCTGTTCTATTCAAAGCTCAGAATCTTCATCTTCATCAAAGCTCACTACATTGTTGTTGTAATATATTAGTGAGATTAAGCTTAAACGTTAAGAGAAATATCACAGTTTGTGATTATAGCTTTTAAGAAGCAATTGTAATACTCTTAGAATTGATTACATTAAGTTGTAAGGAACTAGAGTGATCGTGTGGATCAGAATACTCTAGGAAGTCTTAGAGGGTATCTAAGCAGGTTGTAACTAGAGTGATCGTGTGGATCAGAATACTCTAGAAAGTCTTAGAGGGTATCTAAGCAGTTGTTCCTGGAGTGATCAGTGTGTGATCAGAAGACTCTGGAAGACTTAGTTGCTGACTAAGTGGAGAACCATTGTAATCCGTGCGATTAGTGGATTAAATCCTCAGTTGAGGTAAATCATCTCTGCGGGGGTGGACTGGAGTAGTTTAGTTAACAACGAACCAGGATAAAAATAACTGTGCAATTTATTTTTATCTGTCAAGTTTTTAAAGCTACACTTATTCAAACCCCCCCTTTCTAAGTGTTTTTCTATCCTTCAATTGGCATCAGAGCGCCGGTTCTAAGGTGCAAGCACTTAACCGTGTTTAGAAAAGATTCAGGAAGAGAAAAACGCTTCAGTAAAAGATGGCTGATGAAACTGCAAAGTCTACACCTACATCTGGCTCTGCTGAGCAACACAACGGTAACAATGGTTATACTAGACCGCCGGTATTTGATGGTGAAAACTTTGAATACTGGAAAGATAAACTGGAAAGTTACTTTCTTGGTCTAGATGGTGATCTATGGGATCTTCTGATGGATGGTTACAAACATCCAGTAAATGCCAGTGGCGTAAAGCTGACAAGGCAAGAAATGAGTGATGATCAGAAGAAGCTTTTCAGGAATCATCATAAATGCAGAACTGTTTTGCTGAATGCTATCTCTCATGCTGAGTATGAGAAGATATCTAACAGGGAAACGGCCTATGACATATATGAGTCCTTGAAAATGACTCATGAAGGAAATGCTCAAGTCAAGGAGACTAAAGCTCTCGCTTTAATCCAGAAGTATGAAGCCTTCAAGATGGAGGATGATGAAGACATTGAAAAGATGTTTTTAAGATTTCAAACTCTTACTGCTGGATTGAGAGTTCTTGACAAGGGATACACCAAGGCTGATCACGTAAAGAAGATCATCAGAAGCTTACCCAGAAGATGGGGTCCTATGGTAACTGCATTTAAGATTGCGAAGAATCTAAATGAAGTCTCTTTGGAAGAGCTGATCAGTGCCCTGAGGAGTCATGAAATTGAACTGGATGCAAACGAGCCTCAAAAGAAAGGTAAGTCTATTGCATTAAAATCCAATATCAAGAAATGCACTAACGCTTTTCAGGCTAGAGAAGAAGATCCTGAAGAATCAGAATCTGAAGAAGAAAATGAACTGTCCTTGATCTCCAAAAGGCTAAATCAACTCTGGAAGAACAAGCAAAGGAAGTTCAGAGGCGTCAGAAGTTCAAAGAAATTTGAACGTGGAGAATCTTCTGATGACAGAAGATTTGACAAGAAGAAGGTCATGTGCTATGAATGCAATGAGCCTGGACACTTCAAGAATGAATGTCCAAAACTTCAGAAGGAAAATCCCAAGAAGAAGTTTCATAAGAAGAAAGGTCTTATGGCAACCTGGGATGAGTCAGAAGATGATTCAGACTCTGAAGATGAGCAGGCTAACTGTGCGCTGATGGCGACAGAAGATGACGGATCAGAATCTACATCAGAATCAGATTCTGAAGAGGTATTCTCTGAACTTACTAGAGATGAGTTAGTTTCCGGTCTAACAGAACTTCTGGAATTCAAGTCTCAGATTAGTCTCAAATACAAAAAGCTGAAAAAGCTATTTGAATTTGAAACAAAGAAGCTTGAGTTGGAGAATTCTGAATTAAAAGAAAAACTTTTAAAATTATCCAATAACGTTGGATCTCCTTCTGATTCAGAAAAATCCACTCCTAGTCTAAACCATATTCTGAAAGAATATGATTTAAGTTTCAGGAAGTTCTTATCTAGAAGTATTGGCAGAAGTCAGCTAGCTTCTATGATATATGCTGTGTCTGGAAACAAAAGAGTCGGCATTGGTTTTGAGGGTGAAACCCCATACAAACTTGAACCTGTTGATGAAATGAAATTCACATACAAGCCATTGTATGATCAGTTCAAGTATGGCCACTCCCATGATATTAGGCACACTTCACATGCTCAAAGTTTTCACATAACACACACCAAAAAGCATGTGACACAACCTAGGAAATATCATGAAACTCACATTAAAAATTATCATGCTGTTCCTCCTATTGCTTACAATGTTAAACCCAAGTTCAATCAGAACTTGAGAAAATCTAACAAGAAAGGACCCAAGAAGATGTGGGTACCAAAGAAAAAGACTATTTCTTTTGCAGATTCTCTTGGCAACAAAGAAGATAAAAGTCAACATGTCATGTCACCTGGACTCAAGTCGGTCTCAACACTTGAAGGGAAGAAGGACTGTCTTCCAAGTTCTGGTACTTAAATCTGTTGAAGAAACTATGTTTGGAGGAGATCAGAAGGGCAAGATAATTGGCTCTGGAACTATAAAGTCTGGTAACTCTCCTTCCATTTCTAATGTACTTCTTGTAGAAGGATTAACACATAACCTCTTATCTATCAGTCAATTGAGTGACAATGGTTATGATATAATCTTTAATCAAAAGTCTTGCAAGGCTGTAAATCAGAAGGATGGCTCAATCCTATTTACAGGCAAGAGGAAGAACAACATTTATAAGACAGATCTGCAAGATCTTATGAGTCAGAAGGTGACTTGTCTTATGTCTGTTTCTGAAGAGCAGTGGGTCTGGCACAGAAGATTAGGTCATGCTAGTTTGAGAAAGATTTCTCAGATTAACAAACTGGATATTGTCAGAGGACTCCCTAATCTGAAATTCAAATCAGATGCTCTTTGTGAAGCATGTCAGAAGGGCAAGTTCTCCAAACCTGCATTCAAGTCCAAGAATGTTGTTTCTACCTCAAGGCCATTAGAACTCTTGCACATTGATCTGTTTGGCCCAGTCAAAACAGCATCTGTCAGAGGGAAGAAATATGGATTAGTCATCGTAGATGATTATAACCGCTGGACGTGGGTAAAATTCTTGAAACACAAGGATGAGTCTCATTCAGTGTTCTTTGATTTCTGCATTCAGATTCAATCTGAAAAAGAGTGTAAAATCATAAAGGTCAGAAGTGATCATGGTGGTGAATTTGAGAACAGATCCTTTGAAGAATTCTTCAAAGAAAATGGTATTGCCCATGATTTCTCTTGTCCTAGAACTCCACAGCAAAATGGAGTTGTAGAACGAAAGAATAGGACTCTGCAAGAAATGGCCAGAACCATGATCAATGAAACCAATATGGCTAAGCATTTCTGGGCAGAAGCAATAAACACTGCATGCTATATTCAGAATAGAATCTCTATCAGACCTATTCTAAATAAGACTCCTTATGAATTGTGGAAGAATAAAAAGCCCAACATTTCATATTTCCATCCTTTTGGATGTGTATGCTTTATTCTGAACAAAGATCATCTTGGTAAGTTTGATTCCAAAGCACAAAAATGTTTCCTTCTTGGATATTCTGAACGCTCAAAAGGCTACAGAGTATACAATACTGAAACATTGATTGTGGAAGAATCAATCAATATCAGGTTTGATGATAAGCTTGGTTCTGAAAAACCAAAGCAGTTTGATAATTTTGCAGATTGTGATATTGATATATCAGAAGTTGTTGAGCCAAGAAGCAACGCATCAGAAGCAGAGCTTCTCAGAAGCAAAGAATCTGAAGATCAAGTATCAGCTTCTCTGGAGAATCTAAGCATTTCTGAAGAACCATCTGTCAGAAGATCATCCAGACTCATCTCTGGTCATTCAGAAGATGTCATTCTTGGAAAGAAGGATGATCCAATCAGAACAAGAGCATTCCTTAAGAACAATGCAGACTGTCAATTAGGCCTTGTATCTTTGATCGAGCCAACTTCTGTTGATCATGCTCTAGAAGATCCAGACTGGATAATTGCTATGCAAGAAGAACTGAATCAGTTTACAAGGAATGATGTTTGGGATCTTGTTCCTAGACCAGATGGATTCAATATAATCGGTACAAAATGGGTCTTCAGAAACAAGCTCAGTGAGAAAGGTGAAGTGGTAAGGAACAAAGCCAGACTGGTGGCTCAGGGTTATAGTCAGCAAGAAGGGATTGACTATACAGAAACCTTTGCACCAGTGGCCAGGTTAGAATCTATTCGTCTATTAATTTCATTTGCCACTCAACATAACATC
Source organism: Vicia villosa (assembly GCF_029867415.1). NCBI lineage: Eukaryota > Viridiplantae > Streptophyta > Magnoliopsida > Fabales > Fabaceae > Vicia > Vicia villosa. The sequence continues at coordinate 126,338,719 of NC_081181.1, read as the reverse complement.
ACTCTCTATCAGATGGATGTTAAGAGTGCCTTCTTAAATGGTTATATAGATGAAGAAGTTTATGTCCATCAACCTCCTGGTTTTGAAGACTCTATGTCTCCTAATCATGTTTTTAAACTAAAGAAATCGTTGTATGGATTGAAACAAGCTCCCAGAGCTTGGTATGAACGCTTAAGTTCTTTCCTTCTGGATAATGGTTTCACTAGAGGAAAAGTGGACACTACTCTCTTTTGTAAAACCTTTAAAAGGGATATTTTAATTTGTCAAATATATGTAGATGATATTATTTTTGGAACATCTAATGCTACACTTGGAAAGGAGTTTGCTGAGTCTATGCAGGCTGAGTTTGAAATGAGCATGATGGGAGAACTCAAGTATTTCCTTGGAATACAAATAAATCAAACATCAGAAGGAACGTATGTTCACCAAACCAAGTATGTGAAGGAACTTCTGAAGAAGTTTAATCTTCTAGACTGCAAAGAAGCCAAAACTCCTATGCATCCAACATGCATCCTAGGTAAGGATGAGGTAAGTAAGAAGGTAGATCAGAAGTTATACAGAGGTATGATTGGATCTCTTCTATATTTGACTGCTTCTAGACCTGACATTCTGTTCAGTGTTTGTTTGTGTGCTAGATTCCAATCAGATCCTAGAGAATCTCATTTAACTGCTGTTAAGAGAATTCTAAGGTATCTGAAAGGTACTACTAATGTTGGCTTAGTTTACAGAAAATCTAAAGAATACAACTTAGTAGGATTCTGCGATGCTGACTATGCTGGAGACAGAATTGAAAGAAAGAGTACTTCAGGAAGTTGCCAATTTCTTGGAAGTCATTTGATCTCCTGGTATAGCAAGAAGCAAGCAACTATTGCTCTATCAACAACAGAAGCAGAATATGTCGCTGCTGCTGGTTGCAGTACACAGATGCTCTGGATGAAGAGTCAGTTAGAAGATTATCAGATATATGAGAGTAACATTCCTATATTTTGTGATAATACTTCTGCTATATGTTTATCTAAGAATCCTATTCTTCATTCAAAGGCTAAACATATTGAGATTAAACATCATTTCATAAGGGACTATGTTCAGAAGGGTGTTATATATTTAAACTTTGTGGATACAGATCATCAATGGGCTGATATCTTTACAAAACCCCTGGCTGAAGATAGGTTTAAGTTCATTCTGAAGAACATCAGTATGGATTTATGCCCAGAATGAGAAGATGAGAAGTTCTTACGTATGAGTATCTTCTGAAATGAATGTGGATTTTTTTTTTCAGAAGTTCTGATTGAAATCTTTTAGAAATTGTGATTCAGTTATTACTAACGTTTCATCGTCTAAGTTGATTCAGAATCTCTTCAAAAGCAAAACAGCTGTAACTGGCTATCCAGATGGTAAACACGTGTTCACTATTCCTGGACAAGCGTGCGTGCAGTTGAGGGGACGTCTACTTAGTGATTTTATTTGTCGTTTTATTCATCTGAATCTTTTGAAATATTCTTTTTGATGTTATGACAAAAAGGGGGAGAAGATAAATGATAAATGATTTGATTAATCTATCAGTTGCTGGGTAAAGCTCCCACACATTTACTAACAAGAACTGCAAGTTCTATATGGTTTAAGTGTTTTGCAGGTATAAAGAAGTGAAGAGAATCTTCAAAGCAAACACAAGTAGCAAAACCATAAGAAGTGTTATTCTGTAAAAAGAATAAGCTCATGGAAACTGAAGCAAGCTAAGTGCTGTCAAGCTGAAACTGAAGCAAGCTAAGTGCTGTCAAGCTTCAGAAATCAGAAGCAAGAAAGAAGAATGAATCAGAAGCACTGATAATAGAATTTGATCCATATTTGTCTATTTGCTCTGACAAAATTCTATTTGCTCTGATACATTATTTCAGCCTATATGGCTCTGATACATATCATGTGTTCTAATATACATTTTATGTTCTGACTCGTTCATGCTGACTTTTGTCGTTTAGTTTTTGTTCTGTAACATTTCAGGATGTAGAGATGCTCTGATGATGCTCTGGTACATTCAACAATGTTCTGATACAAATCTAGCATGAAGTGATGTTGGTAGAAATTCAAAGCTCTGAAGCTATCCGAGGGAAGCAGAAATCAGAAGCTGTGAATGTTCTAAAGATCCAGAAAACTCAAGTTCTGAAGCTGTCCTAAATGGAAGCAGAAATCAGAAGCTGTGAATGTTCTGAAGATCAAAGAAATTCAAGTTCTGAAGCTGTCCTAAATGGAAGCAGAAATCAGAAGCTGTGAATGTTCTGAAGATCAAAGAAATTCAAGTTCTGAAGCTGTCCTAGATGGAAGCAGGAATCAGAAGCTGTGAGTGTTCTAGGGATCTAAAGAAATTCTAGTTCTGAAGCTGTCCAATGGAAGCAGAAGTCAGAAGCTATGAATTCTCTGAAGACAGAAGCTTATGTGATCGTCTCTACCGAAATAATCAGGGAAGTCTTTTATTAAAGTTCTTCGAGTATTTATTTCAGGGGGAGATTATTTATCTCAGGGGGAGATTGTTAATCTCAGGGGGAGACATATTCATATGCTTATGCTATAGCTGTGTAATTTGTCTTTTGCCGTCTGCTCTTTCTGATCGCAAATTCATATCATTTATATATGTTTTTGTCATCATCAAAAAGGGGGAGATTGTTAGAACAAGATTTGTTCTGATCAATTATCTTAGTTTTGATGATAACAATAATATGAATTTTGCTTAAGATAATATGGTACTCTAATCCAATGCAATTTCCTTTTCAGGAAATATATAAAGAGTATGCATAATTCAGCGCTCAGAAGCTTTGTCTCAAGGGTTCAGCATGCAACATCAGAACATGGTCTGGCAAGACATCAGAAGATGGTCGAAGCAGAATCAGAACATGGGTCTATGGAAGCATCAGAAGAACATGAGATCAGAAGCACTGAAGTTCTGATGGTATCACGCACAGAAGCACTTCAAGGTCAGAAGATCAGAAGATGCTTTGCACCAAGCTGTTTGACTCTGATGATATTCAAACGTTGTATTCACAAACATCAGATCAGAAGGAAGTACAAGTGGCAAGCTACGCTGACTGACAAAAGGAACGTTAAAAGCTATTAAAGGCAACGTCAGTAGACACAGCGTGAACAAGGCTCGAGGTAGTTGACAAAAGCGTATAACATTAAATGCGATGCTGTACGGAACACGCAAAGCATTAAATGCACTCAACGGTCATCTTCTCCAACGCCTATAAATATGAAGTTCTGATGAGAAGCAAGGTTAACGATTTCTGAACAAAACAACTCATATTAACTTGCTGAAACTCTGTTCTATTCAAAGCTCAGAATCTTCATCTTCATCAAAGCTCACTACATTGTTGTTGTAATATATTAGTGAGATTAAGCTTAAACGTTAAGAGAAATATCACAGTTTGTGATTATAGCTTTTAAGAAGCAATTGTAATACTCTTAGAATTGATTACATTAAGTTGTAAGGAACTAGAGTGATCGTGTGGATCAGAATACTCTAGGAAGTCTTAGAGGGTATCTAAGCAGGTTGTAACTAGAGTGATCGTGTGGATCAGAATACTCTAGAAAGTCTTAGAGGGTATCTAAGCAGTTGTTCCTGGAGTGATCAGTGTGTGATCAGAAGACTCTGGAAGACTTAGTTGCTGACTAAGTGGAGAACCATTGTAATCCGTGCGATTAGTGGATTAAATCCTCAGTTGAGGTAAATCATCTCTGCGGGGGTGGACTGGAGTAGTTTAGTTAACAACGAACCAGGATAAAAATAACTGTGCAATTTATTTTTATCTGTCAAGTTTTTAAAGCTACACTTATTCAAACCCCCCCCTTTCTAAGTGTTTTTCTATCCTTCACAGTTGACCAAAAGTCAACTGTAGCATTTTATCTTCTTTTTTGTAATCCTTGTTGTAAGGCTTTGTAATGGATTGGACTTTGGAAATATAATTTGACCTTTGAACCTTAGAATAGTGGAGTGTTGACTTTTGATTTGAATGTTGACTTTTTCAAATAAACCTTGACTTTTCCTTGTCCTTGTAATGGGTTTGAATACACGACTTCACTCTTGTACTTTAAGTAGTATATGATTCTTGCATCTTCTCTCATACTCATTTGAATTTTAAATTCAAAACATATGCTTTCTTAGATTTCCATCTTTGCAAACTTAGTGAAGCAATCCAAGTGGAATAGTAACCAAAGATATGAATCAACATGAATTTAGTCAAAAGGTCAACTTTGCTTGATGTAGTCAACAACCTTGCAAATAATCTCCACATGTCTTTTTCTCAATAAATCAATAACATCCTTAATTGACTTGCAAGACATTCTTAAGCATGTCGAGACCACCAAATGCCTAGGGAAATAAACCCTAGGCCAAAACATTCCATGTGAATAGAATTCCTCTCATCAAGTGCCTCTCAAGATCTGAACTAATCATAGACTCGATCATGTGCAAGACGCCATCCTTGAGGAGATAAATGACCTTGCAAAGACCTAAGTGAAACCTCAACTTGTTTTATGACCTTTGATCCCATGCTTTTATATGATTTATTTAATGAATGAATGCAAAGTCATGTTAATGTCCTAATGGAGGTATGCATGTGATTCAACAGCCTAAGCCAGTTAGAAATTAAAGGGTAGGACAAATTTGGGGTATGACAGCTGCCCCTATTTAATCGTCTTAAACCTGAAGGTGAGATTGGCGCTAGCCTTTTGAACATTCATGGTAGAAGAAGATTAAATATCAAGACCTGAAATTTGTCCTGAAGAAAAGATGGTGTAAGTGTTATCTTATTTTTGATATCTGCTGGGGAAAGAGAAATTTTGTTTTTTCTGATGGAAATATTTACAGTGAGTAATTGGAAGAAGGGTGATAGCTTGTAACGTAGCCAAGGTGCCAATACAAGGTTCTCAATGGAAATGATTGTTGTATGAAACTGTGATTGGAAAATACGGGTTTGATAGAAAGGTAGGACCTACGATCCATGACTCGAAACTAGGGTAAGGTCAACGGACCTACGACCCACAAGAATGAAAAAGATGAGGATAAGGTCAACGGACCTACGATCCAAGACTTGAAACTAGGGTAAAGTCAACGGACCTACGACCCACAAGAAAAGGGCGAGGATAAGGTCGACGGACCTACGATCCACAAGAATGAAAAAGATGAGGATAAGGTCAACGGACCTACAATCCACAAGAAATGGAAAAGATGAGGATAAGGTCAACGGACCTACGATCCCCAAGAATTGAAAGAGATGAGGATAAGGTCAACGGACCTACGATCCCCAAGAATGAAAAAGATGAGGATAAGGTCAACGGACCTACGATCCACAAGAATTGAAAAAAGATTGAGGATAAGGTCAACGGACCTACGATCCACAAGAAATGGAAAAGATGAGGATAAGGTCAATGGACCTACGATCCCCAAGAATTGAAAGAGATGAGGATAAGGTCAACGGACCTACGATCCCCAAGAATGAAAAAGATGAGGATAAGGTCAACGGACCTACGATCCACAAGAATTGAAAGAGATGAGGATAAGGTCAACGGACCTACGATCCACAAGAATGAAAAAAGATTGAGGATAAGGTCAACGGACCTACGATCCACAAGAATTGAAAGAGATGAGGATAAGGTCGACGGACCTACGATCCACAAGAAATGGCAAAGATGAGGATAAGGTCAACGGACCTACGATCCACAAGAATTGAAAGAGATGAGGATAAGGTCAACGGACCTACGATCCACAAGAATGAAAAAAGATTGAGGATAAGGTCAACGGACCTACGATCCACAAGAATTGAAAGAGATGAGGATAAGGTCAACGGACCTACGATCCACAAGAAATGAAAAAGATGAGGATAAGGTCAACGGACCTACGATTCACAAGAATTGAAAGAGATGAGGATAAGGTCAACGGACCTACGATCCACAAGAATGAAAAAAGATTGAGGATAAGGTCAACGGACCTACGATCCACAAGAATGAAAAAGATGAGGATAAGGTCAACGGACCTACGATCCACAAGAATTGGAAAAGATGAGGATAAGGTCAACGGACCTACGATCCACAAGAAATGAAAAAGATGAGGATAAGGTCAACGGACCTACGATCCACAAGAATGAAAAAGATGAGGATAAGGTCAACGGACCTACGATCCACAAGAATTGGAAAAGATGAGGATAAGGTCAACGGACCTACGATCCACAAGAATGAAAAAGATGAGGATAAGGTCAACGGACCTACGATCCACAAGAAATGAAATAGATGAGGATCAACAATGAGGCTGGAGCAAGAGAAGATTATTAACAACACTGAGGCTAGGGATTGGGAATTGGTTTTGAAATGGCTTGCCAGGACAGAAACTGGGTTTTGAAAGGGTTTGCCAGGATGGGAACTGGGCTTTGAAACGGTTTGAAGGTCGAAAGGCAAAGGATTCACAACACGGGGGTTGGACCTGAAAAGTTTTCCCATACGGGGGAAGGGACCACGGAGACTAGTAACGACTAGACTCGATCAAAAGACATAATCACGAAGATGTTGATGCTTGCGAAGCATAAGAATTACATTAATCCCTCAGGCCAAAGGCGGGGTGTAACTCTTCAAGAGCGGCAATCGTTCGAATTGCCACACACCAAGTATGGTGATTCAAACGATTGAAAAATGAGATGGGTTGAATGCCCACCCTCATTCGCACTCTAATTTGCACGCAGCACACGGGAAATAACCACGACAAGACTAGTTACGACTAGACTCGACAAGAAGATGACAGTAACCACTGGAAATTACGGGGATTTTGATGCTTGCGAAGCATAAGAATTACATTAATCCCTCAGGCCAAAGGCAGGGTGTAACTCTTCAAGAGCGGCAATCGTTCGAATTGCCACACACCAAGTATGATTATTCAAACGATTGAAAAATGAGATGGGTTGAATGCCCACCCTCATTCACGCTCTAATTTGCACGCAGCACGCGGGAAATAACCTCGGAGACAACGATTCTGACGAAGAAAGACATTGCATCCGATCCATGTTGGAGGGAAAAAATGAGACTTCTTTTGGGGATTAAGGATACCAGGTATTGGCACCGTGGTTTGAGGAGATTTGTAATGTGGTAGCAGATATCAATTGGAGTTTGTAAGGACCACTTTTTATGTGGGGAAGTATCGTCGTCTTGATTGAGTGCTGATTTGTATTATCTGGCTTATGCTTTGTATGCATGTTTGAATTTTTCTGTGGTGTAATGCTCCATTTTGATGGATATGCTACGCTTTTGAGGATGCAATGTTATATGCAGTGAATACTATATGCAGAGTGCCAAATAAAGGCATTAGAGTGATAAACACCAGGGAGAATCCCCTTAGTGTTAAGGACCATGTGGAGGTGCCAATAGATATTGGACTTTGACTTGTAAGGGCACACTCTTGTTGTTGCCTTCCAGAACGTAGAATGACTTCGGACTTCTCACCATGTGCCACTGCTTGGAAGATTTTCAACTTGAGGAGATTCCCTCAATTCACCATGTTGGGGAGTATCCGAATAAGGGCACTAGGTTGGAGAAATGGAACAACTCTCATGAGAAATAAGCTTCTATGCTTGGGGAGAGACCAAATTTCTAGGAGAAATAAACTCCTATGGTCATGGAGCGACAAAAACTCAGAATTGTGCCCCAAGCTTCGTGACTTATGGAGGAATTTGCCCCAACGGATCCTTGGAGAGATTTGTCGAATCTCGACGTAACTGCCCCAGATTGATTAAGCTCAAGAGAGATTCCTCGACTTGATTGCCCCAGATTTGTGGAAGCTTGAAGATATTTATCGACATGATTTCCCCAGGTTGATCAAAGCTTGAAGAGATTTATCGACATGATTGCCCCAGATATGCTGAATTTGAGAGGTCAAACCTCGATTCAATTGCCCCTGATTAGGTACATCTTACTAGAGTCCTCAAGCTTTTATTGTTTTGAAGTCAAACAAATACGGAAACAACTTTACCACGCTCAACGGAGTCTTCAAACTCTTCCTCTCAAGGTAATCAAGGGAAGCATTAACTGTTCATGCCCAACGGAGTTCTTTGGGTAACTTGCCCCTTGATAATCAGTCTCTGAAATGATTAGCTTTTTACTCCACGGAGTTCTCAAGTCTCTTTATTTTTAATCATGATCAAGCTCTTCATTGATTCTCATCTTGAAATTTCTTTGATGTTTAAGCAGATGTTTGTATGCAAAAGAATGTTAATTCTAGGAATGATAATTCTAATGCAAAGCGTACGTTAGTCTTGAAGTTTAAAGAAACTTTTTATTGAAATGAGGTTGCGACCTCTTGTGAACGATCACTAGTTGACACAACCTCGATTTTTGCATATAAAAGATAAAGCAAACATACGATACCAACATGGATATGAGTCTCACTTCATTGGGAATCAGTTAAACGCTATCTCATAGGAGTGTGCTTTCAAAATAACCCTACTTCAATTAGGACTTTTAAGGGTTGTAACTTGGCCAGGTTCACGGTTTTGGAAACAAAGGATTTTTAGGCTCAAAATTATTTGTACCCACCCCCTTCATGATGTTCTCCAGTCCTATGTTCAGTTAACTCAACATGAGCGTTCATCCCTCACAAGGAATTTAAAATGGTTGAGGAATCAATGAGGTTCTTTGGACATGGCGGTCGCTCACCTTTTATTCTTCCGATTCATTGTCATATGACTTTGTTCTTGCTTGGCAATTTCATCGTCTTTTTTCTCATGCTTCTTTTGCCATTTTTCTTTTCATTATTTTTTCGCCATTTTTTTTGCTCTTTTCCTTTTTTATTTTTTGAACAAGTCGTGTGACTTCGCATAGTCTTTGATTCGTTGAAGGTGATTGCGACTGCCTCACTCCTTTGATTTGATGAAGGATTACCATTGTGGTATCGTCATCTTTTGATCTCTTGATGGAATAAGGATAATCATTGCGGTTTTGACATTCCTCAACCTTTTGAAGGATAACCATTGTTGTATCCTTAGATGCACACCCTTTTGGTGAGTTTTGAAAGCTCGATCAACTTAAATGAACACTACCCTTCCCCAAGGTCAAAATGAGGGTTTTTATGATTAGAAAAGAAACTCCTACTTCAAGGCTCAAAGGGGTTAACGAGGGTCTATCTCCCTTATATCTCCGGTGTTTGGGGATTTGAAATAATGCCTGTACATCCTCAGTAGGGTTTTATTCAAAAGCACATAATTAGAAATTTTGCGTTTTTATTTTTCATCATTCTCCCTCAGCTTTTTGCGTAAGCAAGCGATTAGTAAAGTTGGTATCGTAATGCCAAAAACACTTTTATGAGTGAAAACGAATGGATTGCTTCAAGACAAACATAAACAATGTATTATGATTTTCATTCAGAAATTAACAAGTTTTTACATGCGATCAATGCTTAAACAAACAATGAAATGTTACAATGAGAATGCAGTAAGAAACTAAATGAATGTCTTTGTTGAGGAGACTTGACTCTGTCTGGACTTATTGAGCTTGAATACTTTCTGCAGTTCCTTCCAAACACTTCAGATTACTTCAAAAGAAAACTCCAACGAAGTCACCCAAGAGTTGTAAACTTTTGCCTTACTTTAGGGATTCGAGCAATGCGAGTGATGCAATGCTCAAGATAAGAGTACGTCTTGCTTATCCCTCGTGCGGGAGCCCCAAGCATAGTTGCTAGAGTAGTAATCGCCATCATAAATGGGAAGAATCTTGTATGATCATCAACTCAAGAGAGCCACTTGTGGTGAAGAAGACCCAATACTAGAATCTTAACCAATTGTGATTCCAACAAACAAGGAAACGAATGAGCACAAGGCAATCACATCAATTTGTTTCGCATATTCTTCTTGTCTCTGTTAACTAGCAAGGCCACTGAGAAGGAGATCCTGAGAAAAGGCAACTGATATATGAAGTAGAACCTTGAGAATGAAAAGCATCTTTGTAGAACACTGTTGATTACCACATGGCAAAAGATTCTGACAAAGTCACCCAGGAATTTGTAATGCTTTAAGGGATTCGAGCAATGCAAATGATGCAATGCTCAAGATAAGAGTACGTCTTGCTTATCCCTCGATCGGGAGCCCCAAGCAACTTCCACACATGTACAAGAGATGATTACCAACTTAGCTTCGATATCCAAACCATCTGGAGTGAGTAAGTGACCCTTGCAGTTTTCCTTTTGACATCAGGCACAAACCAACAATATCTAAATCATCAGAGTCACGACTTTTTTATGGCTTTCAATCTTTTCTCCAAGAGGTGGAACCTTTTGTCAATCTCAATAATCGGAAACTTGAAGACTTCAATGATCGAATTGTTCTCATAATGTGTTTCCTCCTTAAGAGTGATAGGAATCTCAACTATGCTTCAAACATTCTGATACATAAGACCTCCTCATGGGTGAGATTAACATTTGCATTTGGCCTCTGAGGAACTTGTCTCAATTCTTCTTGCCAAAGAGAAAAGGCTTGAATAACCTCCATACATTGTTTCATGTTAGTCCTCATTTCTGTTCTCATCTCCGTCAAAATCCAACAGAGTTGTTCCAATGTTAACTTTTGAGCACATAGCGGTAAGAAGCCAATCGTCTTGTTGATGTCAAAGTCTGAGTAGAAAAGGCCCCCACAAGCTTCTGATAGAACCATGAAATGCATGATATTATGAATGCAATGTTTCATTTATGAGAGATCCTAAAGTCTTTTCACAATCTTTCATTTTCTTTCTTTTTTATCTCTTTTTTTTAAATCAAGGCTTTATTTCGTATATGATATCTTTTCTTTTTTTGCTTTTCTATTTCCTTTTTTCTTTTTCTCCCTTTTTTTTTTGGAAATAGACTTTAGGATCTTCCATAAATGGAGTGGATAAAGTAATGATGTTATGCAATGCAAAAGCATGGGATCAAGGTCCATATAATCTTAGTAACCACTGTACAATCTTCTGAATAACTGATGTAGGTCAAATGTCACAAGATCAAAGGTCCGACACCTTTTTGAATACCAAGAAAACCAATAGTCACCAACAGAACAGAATAGTCACCAACGGTACCTGTCATGTATATCCCACCCCACTCACAGGTGAATCTAGGTCAAGGTAGGTCAATGGCTTCCAGCGTTATCAGTTCTCCTGAAACACCATCATTGTCGCAAATACATGCCAACAACGGTATCTCATTTGAACCTCGATTGGTCGTGGGTCTCATGATCGCAATCAACAGAACCTGACATTCTGTTGGCGTCATGACTATCCACTCTATCCTAGGTATCCTATGTGTCAACTCTGGCCTGGGTATTGGGCCTTTTACCTCATAGAACATCCCACCCAACCTGCAAACAGTGAAAATATATGGTCCCGAAGGGGATCCCAATCCAGTCCAGATGCATGCGGAAAATAAACATGATATGCAAGCGGGAAAGTAAACAGGATATGCGAAACATAAAATAAATACCTAAAATAAATAAATGCACGTATAGACAAAACATAGCACACCCAGTAAATAAACAAACAAACGGATAGGCTAGGATCGACTCACTAAGGATGGACCAGCAACAGGTCTAGCAACATCCCCAGCAGAGTCGCCAGCTGTCGCACGCTTGCGAAAAATGAACAGAGTCGCCACCAATATATTTATCCCATAAGGGAAAGGAATATCAGAAAACCTAACAAAGGATAAGAACAGGGTCTTGCGACCAGAGAATCTAGGTACGGGAGTCGGCTACGCGAGGGGAAGGTATTAGCACCCCTCACGCCCCTCGTACTCGATGGTATCCACCTATGTCTGTTTCTATCTAAAGGGTGTATAACTATGTCTATGTCTAAATGCAAAATGAATGCAGAATGTAGGGAAAATAAAGAATTGTACTCGCACGGGCCCTACCCCGCTGCCTACGTATCCTTTTCAGGAATCAGAGTTACCGTAGCTCGGCTAAAGATTTTCTGTTTGTCTTTGTGTTTTTTAGTTGGGCGGAGTTAACATTCGCGCTCTTGCATAAGGGATCGACCTACGATGCGTACGAGCGGAAATAACAGTGCCCTTAGGAAGAAGAAAAAGAGAGATTGGTTTGTGTCTTTTAGGGTAGATGAATGGTGCACAATTCCCAATACCGGGCCACTCACCACTTTCTCCACTTTGTTTTAGTTTGAACCATTGTTAGGTGTTTTAAGTGTTTTTGGTTGTGTGTTTTTTAAAGGGAGTTTATTTTGCGATCCGAATCACATAAAATGTATAATGATCGAGAAGCAGATTAGGGAATGAATCCCACTCACTTCCATCCCATTATGTAATGTTTGAGAAACAGATTAGGGAATGGATCCCACTCATTTCTCTCCCATTAATTAATGTTTGAGAAACAGATTAGGGAATGAATCCCACTCATTTCTCTCCCATTAAGTAGTGACCGAGAAACAGATTAGGGAATGAATCCCACTCGTTTCTATGCCACTAAGTGATTGAGAAACAGATTAGGGAATGAATCCCACTCATTTCTCTATCACTTTCTTATTGTGATTCGCATCTTCCTTTTATTAATGTTTTAAAGAGTTGAAAAAGAAAAAGAATGCAATGGGGGACTAACCTATTCTCTAATCTAAGTTGTCTATACAAGTCTAAATCCTAATGTTAACATGGGGTAGATTCTAAAAGAAGCATTAAGATAGTATTAACAAAGTAGGCCAAAAATATGGCCAAAAACAAGTAACCAAATCACACAACAATTATACGAAACAAATAGCATGGAAATGGTACAAAAGCATAAAGAAAAGCAATTCAAGTATTAGTACAAAATTAGTCTAAAAAAAAATACTACTATTTTTATGAGCTTTTAGAGTTAAGGGAATTCTAATTCAAGCCTAATTGTACTAAAAAAACCTAAATGCTACTAAGCCTAAACTAGTATTTTTATGGTTTCTTTTTGTCATGAGAAATATTCTAAAGCTAAAGTTAATCCTAAAGTCAACTATCAAATTTTATTACTGATTTTTATATGTTTTTAATATCTAAAAAAAACTAGAGAGAAAAATACTAAAAGGAAAATTAAATCTAATTACAAAACATGAAAACAGGGGGGTTAAGTGAAAATTATGGTGCAGGTAGCATTAAGGGCGCAGGGCCCATGGAGATATGGCCCAACACACCTTTTTTGTTGTTACAGATTTTTTTATTCAGATTTTCTTTACCAAAACAGTAGCCTGATGGGCCTTGTGGGGTGGGGTGACAAGCAATTCGGTAGCCCATTGAGGTTTTTTTGAGATGCCAAAACACTGTGAATTCAATTAATCCAAAATCCTAATTATCCCAACCTAATCACGTATTTTAAACACAATTAACCCTAGTTAATCCTAATTAAACTAATTAAAACCAGTATTAAGAAAAATAATGAATTAAAAGGAATTAGGTTAAGAAATGTGACCATTCGTCTCTCAAACGTATCTCCTTCCTCTCTGTGCGAACGGCGACGGCGCTCCCTCCACGATCTTCTCCGATCAATCTCGCCGGCGAGCTTCCATCATTATTGTGGACAGACTTTCGTCTCTTCTAACCCTCTCGATTCAGACTCTCACTCGATTCTCCTATCAAATCGCTTGTCTCTCGCTCTCACTCAATCCATTCTCCTCTCTGTCCGCGATGAAGGTCGTTTTAGAAGGTGATATTGCATATTGGATCGCGAATCGTGATGATGATTAGTGCGGTGAAGATGTGATCATCGATGCGAGTTCTGGAGTCTCAAGATCGACGATGGTGATATTCGTTGAGGACTGATTGAGTCTTGTTGTTATAGTGTTGTTGCTTCAGTCGTGACAAGAGATGGAGATGATGATTCACGGTTGTTATGAAGCTGAGATGAAGAACAAGATTCCTGCAGATCGAAGCGTGAAGTACGTTGATGAAATTTCAGAGTGAAGTTTGAAGGAGGTCCGAGGTGAGTTCTCTTCTTCTGATTTTCTGTTACGATTTTCTCTTCTCTCTTTTTCTGTTATGTGAATGATTGAAAAGAAGAGATAATTTTCAGGTTTGAAGTGAATGTAGGGATTGAAGAAGGTTGATGAAAGTGTGATGGCGATTGAGAGGTTGAAGATGGTGATGTATTGGTGATGAAGGTTATGAAGGTTCTAGATTTTTCTGAGAAGTGATTTTTGTGGTGAAGAATCGATGTCAAGGGAGAAGAAGATTGGTGATTGAAGGTTTTTGAATCGATGATGATATCATGAAGATTATGGAGAGAATTGAAGATTGAGGAGAAGGAAGCTGATTTCTCTTACAGGTTAGTTTCCATCTCTTATTTTCTGTTGGTTTTCTGTTATAGAATCAGTTAGTGATGGTTGGGGACCCATAACCGATTCGGTTAGATGTTTATTTAAGTCTGTTAGATTCTGTTACAGGTGGTTAGAAAGTTTGTTAGAGATTCCGTTAGGTGGTTGAAACTGAGTTAACTAATAGGCTAATCACAAACTGTATTTTTCTGTTATGTTCTGTTGGAAGTTGGTTTTGGCAGTTCTGTTAGGAGATGGTTAATGAGGTCAAAGTTAGTTATGAATTCTGTTAGTTGAGTTTGTTTGCTGTTGGGTTAGTGAAGTTGGGAAGTTAGTATGAAAACAGTTAGACTGTTAGTTAGTAATTGATAGAAAATTTGGGGATTGGGAAGTGGGAGTTTATGTGATAGTATGGCTGCAATTTGAATGCATTAGTAAGGTGCAGGGCTGTTTTCCTTTGGTGATAATTTTCTTGTTTCCAAAATCGGTTATGCAGAGCTGGTATGGGGTTTGTGATGCAGGGTTCAGGTCTGATGCATATGGGACTGGTTTTAACCGTTAGCTGGTGTAGATGTCTTCTTTCTGAACTGAACTTTAGATGTGAGTATGAGTTAGTATATAGGCTGACTTGTGCGTGATTTTGTGTCTCTATTGTGCAGGTGATTTTGAATAGGCGGTATGGTTTTGTGTCGTTGATCGACGCAGGATGAAGGGAATGCAGTGGCTTTTTGAAGTAAGGTTTTTGACAGTTAGGAAGCAATTTCGGTTTATTCTGAATGCTGCATTTTTCTATTTGGTTCAGCACTTTAACTTTGGTTTTGTGATTTTGACATCGGATGTATACATATGTAGGGAACTGGGTTATTGAATGGAATGTATATGCATTGGTAGTACGTGTATGCCAAGAATTTGTATTGAATGAACATGTATGCGATGTATGTACACTGGGGAGTTCAAATGTTGATATGGCTCGAACATAATGATGTATGTAGGGTATTTGGTATTTGTTTCATGAATTAAATGGGATGTGTATGATTATGATGAATGATGATTTGCTATGCTTATTTGGTGTATGATTGTTTTAGGCTTAGTTCTGAACCTGTTTTGTATTAGTGATTGATGGATGTTAGGTTAGTTTGAATGGGTTAAAAGGGTGAAAGTGGTGCTGTTTGAAATTAGCTTGAGTATGGTTTGAATAGGATAATGTTTGAACCTGAATGTGTATGTCCTGTGTGTATGGCTTTTGGTTTGAATGTATGAACATGTTGAATACAAGTTTCTGAATTTTATAATGATATGTTGCAGGTTTCACCATTAGTGTGATAACTAATGTTTATCTCAAGGAGGCTTGGAGGGTTAATACCAAAGAAATTACTTGAAGATGGATGCCTATGAAGCCTGAAGAACCTGTTGGAAACCGTTGGTCAACTACTGCCCAAAGTCTAGTCAACAGCTCCAAAGTCAATGGTCAACAGTTGACCAAAAGTCAACTGTAGCATTTTATCTTCTTTTTTGTAATCCTTGTTGTAAGGCTTTGTAATGGATTGGACTTTGGAAATGTAATTTGACCTTTGAACCTTAGAATAGTGGAGTGTTGACTTTTGATTTGAATGTTGACTTTTTCAAATAAACCTTGACTTTTCCTTGTCCTTGTAATGGGTTTGAATACATGACTTCACTCTTGTACTTTAAGTAGTATATGATTCTTGCATCTTCTCTCATACTCATTTGAATTTTAAATTCAAAACATATGCTTTCTTAGATTTCCATCTTTGCAAACTTAGTGAAGCAATCCAAGTGGAATAGTAACCAAAGATATGAATCAACATGAATTTAGTCAAAAGGTCAACTTTGCTTGATGTAGTCAACAACCTTGCAAATAATCTCCACATGTCTTTTTCTCAATAAATCAATAACATCCTTAATTGACTTGCAAGACATTCTTAAGCATGTCGAGACCACCAAATGCCTAGGGAAATAAACCCTAGGCCAAAACATTCCATGTGAATAGAATTCCTCTCATCAAGTGCCTCTCAAGATCTGAACTAATCATAGACTCGATCATGTGCAAGACGCCATCCTTGAGGAGATAAATAACCTTGCAAAGACCTAAGTGAAACCTCAACTTGTTTTATGACCTTTGATCCCATGCTTTTATATGCTTTATTTAATGAATGAATGCAAAGTCATGTTAATGTCCTAATGGAGGTATGCATGTGATTCAAAAGCCTAAGCCAGTTAGAAATTAAAGGGTAGGACAAATTTGGGGTATGACAGATGTCCGGAGGATGTGGATGTCCGGAGGAGGAAGAATCGGCGGTACGTCCACCGCGAGAGCCACGACCACCACTACCACGGCCTGATCCTGCAGCATTGACGGATGATTGTTGAGAATGTGCAGGAGATGGTTGACTCTGGCAATTTTCAGGATGGTTTCCTCGACCGCGACGAGACATTGTGATGAAAGCGGTTACAAGAGAGAGAAAATGTGTGAGTAGAGGAAAAGAGTAAAGATCGAAAATGATTTTGGATGTGATTGGAAGAAAAATGGGTGAGAGAGCAGGCTTTTAAGTAGGAAAGTGTTATCACATTTCTTATAAGGTAACCGTCTGAGAGTGGTGGGGGAGAAAGAAAAGGCACTTCGAAATTTCAAATCAGGTTGATTACAACTCGTTCTACATTTACTATCATTTAAGAGACTTCCCAATTTACTATCAATGCGATTACAATTTTTGTCCTGTAATGGTGAATAATTAAGAGACTTCCCAATTTACTATCAATGCGATTACAATTTTTGTCCTGTAATGGTTTTCTTACCTGATTATAAAAAATAACTGAATTTTCATGCATTTCGGAAATGCATCTCCGAAAACACCAATTTTTTGGTGTTTTCGGAAATGCATTTCCGAAGTCTAAAAAAATCTATAAAAAAATTACTTCGGAGATGAATCTCCGAAGCAGGGGTAAGTTGGGGATTTCGCTGGGGGTGACCCCCATAGGGAGGTGGGTAAAGAAAAAACCTATTAATTATATGATACGATAAGAAAATGAAAGTGTCTCGTAAAATCAATTTAATTGATAGTATTAGAGAGATTCGACCGTAGAGTTAAGGGTTCGAAACTATTACAAACTGGAACTAAAAATTAGTAGAGATCGAATAGAACAAAGTTTCGGTGCGTTGGAGTCAACTTTTGATACAACATAGCGGAGGTTGACTTACAAGGTTAGTATTCTAACATACCAAGTTAGTGAATGAGTGATAAAGTACTATGTGTGTATGAATGAGAGAACATTTGAAAATGCACATGTTGGACTTTATTTAGCGTGAGAGGTTAAAACCATCCATATGGAAATATGACACATCATGTGGGTTGTCGTTCGACCAGATCTAACTACGGGAGATGCGCTGGAGGCCGCAATCACCTGTCTTCCACTTGGACCAGGTCCTACATGTTACACACACCTTTCCGTGTGATGCTTAATGCCAGGCCTTCCATCGTGAGTCGGGCGAACGATCCATAACAATTTCTCCACAAGCCCTTGATATTACTTATGGAATGATGACGTGTTACACATGCTTTAGTCCAAGTTCTGGTGTAAGGAACTAGGACAACATTGATGGAACATCAATAACATTAGGAAGTCTTGACGCATTCCCCTACATCTGGTAGCATTGATGTCTTCTTGTATTAAGGTATTTGAGTATTTTGAACACTCTGATGCAAGATCTGAACCGGTGGTTCATGCTTCCCAATGCCTACAATTGTGGATCATAAAATCATCTTTTCTAGATGATATACAAGTGTTTATGAGGTTACTATCTCTTTTATTCTTATTATTATTCATGAATCTTGAGAACTCTTCTTCCATGTTTGTGAATTTTTCATCTCTGTCAACACCTCAGGTTGGTCATCATTCTAATTCAGTCACACCCCTTCCTCTAGCATACAAAGTGCAAACCAGTGAATTCAACTTCTTCAAGGCAATCCATTTTAATGACTTTGAGAGGAGTGTTCTAAATCATCTAAAAATCCCTCTTTCACAACTACACCCAGTGAGTTTTGCTTACGTCAAAGTCTTCAGTACTAGTCCTAGTAGAAAAAAGCGTTCCAAAATTGACATATATTTCCCATCTCTTTAAAGCCTAATGGAGTTCCTCCGATTTGGCGCAGGGTCAAGGTTTGATTTCCCTCAGGCAAAAATAGAAAGAGGTTCGAGTTGTATTCTGATAGTGTGAAAAACATCAAGGCCCGATATTATCTAATTACCCCTTATTGAAGTATCTCACGCAAACATATGCAACATAGAACTTGAGACACATTTCCGATGTTCGGGTCGATTTTCCAAGTTTTGGTGTTAGAGTCATTTCTTGGCGGACATCAGATCTTATGTCTACAATCTGGACAACTTGTCTAAGGAAGAGACCTATCTGAAGAGGAAATCAGCACGATCCTTTGAGGATTTGGCTTTTGTTGATGACATTGCTCCCTCTGGGGTTGTGTTAAACAAACAAAAGAAACAGTTCATAGATACTCGTTTGTTAGTAGAATTCGCTTCTAAATAGGAGAGTCACATATTCTTTGGCGAGTGATGTAGAAATTTTCTTCTTTTCTTTAATGTTTTCTTGGTGACTATTTTCTCAACTATCTTATTTTCTAGTTTGTAGATAAGACGAAATACCACAAAATGATAATATGAATAATGAGGAGTCATAGGGTTGTCCATTCGCTTTCATGGGCCATTAACATGTCATCTATTAGGGGAGTTGCAATTACAGGGTCCCCTGCTGGTGCGTCCTCTCTCAACCTTCCTATCCTGGTTCAAATAGAGGTTCGGGGCTCTTGTGACCAGCTCATGACAAGAGGTATTTTTACGCTCCATTGAATTCTAGTTTTGTATCTCCAAAAGGCCTCTTCAAAATTGAGATATAAATCAAGTTCATATTGAGCAATCCTTTTCTGAGCATGGATCGGCCTAGATTGACCATTAGCTTCAATTTCTTGCTGAACTTTAATATTTTTCTCAATATTTTTATTGGTTTGAACGTGACCAAAGTTGTTTTTATTCTAATATTAAGCTCGACCTTAAGTATTTTGAGATTTTTATCAAATATGCACATAGTGTATCCCAACACATTAGTCTCCCAAGATTAAGAAATAATGTTGTGACAATCATTGTGAAGAGACCACATGTACATGAACATGAATTGAGAGGCAAACCATGCTTTACTTATCTCAAAGGTGAGCATAATAGGATAATGATTAGATCTATTCTTAACAAGAGTTGTACAAGAGGCGGAAGATTATATGTCAATTCAATGATGATTCCAAATAACCTTTGTCCAATATCTTATGAGTTAAAGCATTTAATTTTCTCCTATTATATCAAGTGAACTAGTTTTCAATTGCCCAAATGTGCATGAGGTGATTGGTACTATACCAATTAGTGAATCTTTTGTAAGAAGTCTAGAACATTGGTTAAAGTCATCAATGAAACTCTAAGGAATTGAAGTATTGAGAGGTTGAAGGGTATTCCATAGTTTTCTTCTATGAACATAGCTAGTAAAGGTATAAATATATGTGAGTCAAAGTTTTATTTTGATATTTGATGAGGAAGGAACTTGTCAGTCATCTGATATAATCGCCTTAGGGTCCAAAGGGAAGTTGCAGATGCACCAAAGGTTGGGAAGAGTGCTAGGTTTATGATTCAAGGCAAAACGTTTCAGATAAAGTTTAAAATCCAGTTTTTAGAAAACATAGAAAATTCATCCAAGGTTCTACAATAAGAATAAAACCAGGTTTGTTCACATTTATCAGTCTTTTGACGACCAACTTGGAGGGTGGATCGGCCAAACCTCTTACATTACAAAAGACACACTTCATTGAGAAGTTTTAGATGAACCGTGATTGGACTTGGTTAAATATTTGTTCCCTGGTATGGTTTTCTTTGTTTTATTCCTAGAAGTGACCAGTTTAAATCCATTATCAGACGAGTTAATAAGTTTAAGGTCTAGCAAATTCAGTTGATTTCCATCTTCTAAATTAACCATATTGACCCATGTTTTTTTTCAAGAAAACCATATTCTTTACCATTAGAGAATGGTTAGCTATCAACTTAAGTTTCAAGCACCAATTCCCCAGTTGCATCTTAAGTAGATTCCATAAAGTTTGAGCAAGTTGATGACTCCTCTATATTAGATTCCTAATCAATATCAATAGTAGTAGGTGTAGTTATAACATGTTCATGGCTTGTTCCATATCTTTCACCACTCCACTAGTTTCTCCTTCATGGAGCCCAACTAAGTTTTTATTCTCAGGTATAAACAAGTCCACCCACCCAATAATAGTATCCTTATTATTGTCTTCAACTTAAACATAAGTTTTTTCAATACACCTTTTGCCTGGATTTTAGATTTCTCAACCAGAGGTTGGTGATCGGTCACCATTTGTACTTGGCTTTCATCAATCATTCGACAAAAATCTATCTTTTTCGGTAAAAAAATATTTGATCTTTTATTGTTTTTCCATATATTGTTTCAGTTTTTCGCGTTTGGTTGTTTTTCATTGCATTGCTTTGAATTTCATGTCAATTAGGATGTTTTTTATGCTTGGTTTGGTAGTGTTAGTGTTTTAGGTGTAGGTAAATAAGTCAGAGAAACTAATGCAAAACCAAAGGTCACTATGCTGAAGATAGAAATGAGATTTCTCACTAGCAGAAGCCTGACACGGGTACCCGTGTCACCCAACACGACCCGTGTCAGGATAAAGGTTGAAAGAGACAAGAGGATGAAAGTCAGAGGGCTGACACGGGTGCTCATGTCACCTGACACGGCCCGTGTCAGCAGGCCTGGGAGGAAGAAAGTGAAAATATCAAGTCAGAGGGCCAACACGGGTTCCCGTGTTGCCTGACACGGCCCGTGTTGGCAGGCGCGAGGAGGAACTCAGATTTTTATACACTTAAGTGTTCTAGCTCATTAAGGGTAGTTTGGACTTTTCGCATGACTGTTTTGTGATCTGATACTATTTAGACCTAGTTTTAGAAATCACTTGGCATCTTTGATCATAAGAGAGAATTACACAAGAGGGGAGAGCTAGCAAGGGTTTCAAAGAACAATGATCTTCAAAGGCAACCACAATTGAAGATCAACGGAATCAATAATCTTGGTAATGTCTACAGTTTATTTTGTAATCCTTTTGAATATTATGAGTAGCTAAACCCCCCAATGCTAGGGGGTATCCATGAATTGCGATGAACCAATTTTCCATTGTTTTTATGCTATTGATGTTTTTATGAGTCTAATTCATTGTGTCTTAATGCTTTTTCTACCGGACCAATAGTTCTTGATTTATGGTTAAGGTTATGGTCGGACAAACCACCTTAATGTTGTTTGCACAATAATACTAAAGTGAACTCGCTTAGGAATGAGGATTTAACTGTAGTAACCGTTAAATTCTTGGTAAACAATTCAAATTTCTTGATATCACCATTAATAGCTAAGGAATTATGATTAAGGATGAATATCAAAAGTTTTCAGTTACGGAATTAAGGAAAACAAGTCTTGAGACTCGGTATTGGTTCATTCGAACAATATGTCATAAAACATGTGTTGTGAATTCAATGCCAAGAACAAAGTATAAAACAAGGGATGAATAAAGAACAAGGAAGAAGAAGAATACAAGAATTGGTTATAACTGTTATTCTTTTACTTTCTCTTAGAAAACAAGACTACAAGTTTACAAGAATAACAAATAACCTCTCTCACCCTAAATTAGGATTTGCTGTGTACAATGATGAGAGACTAGTATGCTATTTATAATAAAATCTAACATACTAACTAATGGGCTTTTTCCACAAGGCCCATTACACAATCCAACTTAATAAACAAGCTAACTTAACAAATTAGGGTTTAAACACTAAAACCTAATTTAACATGCTAACAACCCTAACATCTTCGACACAAGCATGTGAACAACCTTTGACTTCATGCTTAATCCTGTCGAACCAAGAAGCTACCCTTCGTCCATACTAGAGTTCGATCCAATATCTCACAAATCTCCACCTAGGACCTAACTCTACAACGTCAAGGGAACAAACTAGCTTTCTTCATGCAGCTTTATCAACTGCATACAGTGGAAAAACTTGCAACTTGGCAAGGTCTTTGTGATCATATCAGCAGCGTTGTCCTCAGTCGAAACCTTCAGCACTTGGACTTCTCCATGCTCGATTACTCCTCTGACGAAATGCAACCTCACATCAATGTGCTTAGCTCGCTCATGATAGGCTGAGTTCTTCGACATGTGTATTGCACTTTGACTATTACATTTAATAGTGATACCTTTACCTTGAAGTTTCAGCTCCTTAGCAAAACCTTCAAGCCAATATGCTTCTTTTACAGCTTCAGTGGTTGATAGAGCAACAATCTTCTAAAGTGTTGCTTTCCAACTAATTGTTGTGCCAAACATGGTGAAAACATATCCAGAAATAGACATACAACCTGCATAATCAGAGTTGACATACCCTTCGATTACTGCTTTACTATCTTCACCCAAGGCTCCACCATAAATTAGGACCCTGTTCAGAGACCCATTTATGTACCTTAAAATCCACTTCAATGCTTGCCAGTGAGCCTTTCCAAGATTCGCCATGTACCTGCTTACAAGACTTACTGCATATGCTATGTCGGGTTTAATACAGACCATAGCATACATCAAATAACCAACTATATTAGCATATGGGATGCTGTTCATATAGGCTCTCTCGACATAAGTACTGGGACACTGATCAATACTCAACTTAAATTGAGGGTTTGTTGGAGTCACAACTGGCTTCGAATTTGACATACTAAACCTTTCGAGAATCTTTCGTAGATATGCCTCTTGAGATAAGCATAACTTCAACTTCTTTCTATCTCTTCAAATGTTAATTACAAGAATCCTGGAAGCAGCTTCCAGATCCTTCATATTGAACTCCTTATTGAGTTCGACCTTCACCCTCTTTACATCTTCGATGTTGTTGCTTGCTATGAGAATATCATCCACATAAAGCAAAAAAATAACAAATGAATTACCGGGTCGAAATATGAAGTAAACACAGTGGTCGAACTGACTTCTAATGAAACTTATGCGTGCCATGAATTTTTCGAATCTCCTGTTCCACTGTCGAGGAGATTGTTTCAGCCCATATAAAGATCTCTTTAGCTTGCACACATAATCTTCCTTCCCCTTTTCGACATACCCTTCAGGTTGTCTCATCAAGATCGTTTCATCTAGATCACCATACAAGAACGCAGTCTTCACATCCATTTATTCCAATTCAAGGTTGAACTGTGCCACCATGGCAAGCAACATTCGAATGGACCTATGCTTCACAACAGGAGAAAACACATCATTGAAGTCGACACCTTCTTTTTGAGTGAAACCCCTTGCAACCAACCTTGCCTTGTATCTTTTTGATGCCGCTCCTTCGATTCCTTCCTTAACTTTGAAAATCCATTTACAGTTGACTAACCTGGCTCCAGCAGGTTTCTTGATCAGTTCCCAAGTGTGGTTATCATGAAGAGATTTCATCTCATCATCCATGGCCTTCAGCCATTTAGTCTTATTTCGACTCCTCATAACTTCCTTATAATCTCTAGGTTCATTGTCAAGAACCTCACTGGCAGAGATTAATGCATAAGCTATAAGATCTGCATACCCAAGTCTCTGAGGTGGCTTGATGACTCTTCTCGACCTATCTCTCGACAATATGTAGTCATCGGCAGTTTCCTCAACTTCCTCAGCATCTTCTGCTTCTTCTTCGACTTCATATGGAATATACAATTCACCATCAACTTGCTCCACCTCAACAGGAATCTCCACCTGTTCCAGCTCTTCTACCCTTCGATCATCATCATCATCATCAGTTTTCTTGAAGGTCGTCTCAGCTTCATTGAAAACTATATCTCGACTGGTGATACACCTCTTGTGACCTAGCTCTAGGCACCATAGCCTATAAGCTTTGACTCCTTCAGGGTATCCAATGAACATGCATTTTAGAGCTCTAGGTTCGACCTTGTCTTGCTTAATGTGAGCATAGGCTACACAGCCAAATACTCTCAGTTTGTCGAGATCTGGTGGATGTCCCGACCAAACTTCTTCAGGTGTCTTCATATCTAACGCTGTCGAAGGACATCTGTTTATCATATATGTTGCTGTCGAAACAGCCTCAGCCCAAAACACCTTCTTTAATTCAGCACTAATCAACATGCATCTGACTCTCTCCAAAATAGTTCGATTAAACCTTTTAGCCAAACCATTTTGCTGTGGAGTACCTGCAGTAGTTTTATGCCTTGCAATACCAGAGGAAGCACAAAAAAAAGTCGAACACCTCATTGCAAAATTCAAGGCCATTATCGGTTCTCAACCTCTTGACCTTCCTGCCAGTCTGATTTTCGACCAGAGTCTTTCAACTTTTGAAATTCTCAAAAGTTTCATCCTTAGTCTTCTGGATGAATACCCATAACTTCCTGGAATAATCATCAACTATGGATAGAAAATACCTTGCTCCTGAATGTGATGGACACCTTGCAGGCCCCCAAAGATCAGCATGGATGTAATCAAGGGATCCATGTGTTCTTTGTTTGCCTTTGTTGAACTTCACTCTGCAAGATTTTCCAAGTACACAGGTGTTATACCCCAAAATTTGCCCGCATCTTTTTTCAAGAAAACTCCAATCTGAAAATTAAGAGTCTCATATAATCATGGATTTTTATTTCAATAAATATCCTGACATATGAAATACTTAGTTTTTAGAATTTTTCTTATACAGTAATTTGGCTTGCAGTTGAATTTATTCTTACGCAAACGCCAAATACTGTTTATTACTTCACACATGCTATTTATTTATTTACAGATAAATAGTACTGACACAATTGGTACAGAGTTAAATCTTTTTGCAGGCGCAGAATCAGGAAACTCAGACTGTACTGGTAACAGTCAGTCGACAGTCAAACTGCTGGCAGTACAATTCTCAGTGTTTTGTACCATCAATCAAATCAATCTTTTACAATTCAAAATTCCAAGATTTTTGTTCTATAAGTCTTCTGAATATCACGCGATTAGCAGAGACTCAACACTGCACAAAAATCAGGTACGCTTAACTGTCTCCTACACAAACAGTCCCTGACTAGGGTTTTCTTGTTTTTACAGGAGAAACAAGTTTTTGAGACCTCAAATGGATTTCATGCACATCCATATATCTCAAAGTACCATCATACAAATTTTCAAACTTCAATTCACTCAGACGCACCGTCAGCAGCTCAAACAGTCAACAGACGACCCGTTTGACTAAAAAGTCAACAGACAGTCAAAAATGAAATTTTTTGTCAAAATCCATATTTTGTCAAAGGATTCATCATTTGATCATTGGATGATCATAATTCATCAAGGAAAGATCAAAAATCAACAAAACCCTAAGATTCAAAATTAGGGTTTTTGCCTGAAAAGTCAACTCAACTTTGACTGATCATAACTCTCCCATCCTTCATCCAAAAAATTCAAACCAAAGCTCATTTTGAAGTAAATTCAATTATCTTTCAAATGCAATTGATCCCATGGTCATTGCATTCACCATTTGAAAAATATGACCAAAGACATTACAGGTCATTTTCAAAGTCAACAAAAAGACACTTTTTTCAAAAGGACACACAAGGAGCATCAAAAATCATTTTGAAATGAGACCAAAGACATTGGTTAGAGGACTCTTTGAGGTTTCCAAAAAGTGCAAGAACTCCTTCATATGACAAAAATTGAGGGATTTACACCTTGTTGAAGTTGGCTAAATTTTGGAAAATGCATAAAACCAACATTGCTCAAAAATGCATTTTTTCCAAATGGGGCCAAGTTTTCATGGTTCAAACATGTTTGCCATGTTATTATGGGCCTCCCACGACCAAGACAAGGCCCACTTCATTTTTTATTCATTTTTGGTTTAATTTTATCACATATAAGATTAAATTAAAAAAGAAAAATGGATGGATAAAGAATAGCTTACAAACCAAGCATGACTCATCAAGAGAATCATTCAACTCTGCCCCAAGCCAAGTACAAACAGAAGGAGGGTGGAAAATCAAGCCATGGTGGCTTAAATGCAAAGCTACTCATGTTGAAAAAGTCAAGATTCCACAAAGCTAATGAATGCTTCTTAGCTTCACTTCCAAGCAGCTCTTGGCCTATAAAAGAGCTATCATACTTCAGCAATCAAAGAGACACGAGTTCATAGCCAGTAGAATGCTTGTAACATATTTGTAACAACTTGAATTTTTCAAAGAAATTTAAAATTCGAATTTTAATTTCTAGCTCGTTTCAGTTCAAACTAAACACTTAAATACAATCCTCAATCATCATTGAACATATCCCAATCAGTTTCAAGCCTTGAAGCACTCAGAATCATCCATTATACCTCACGGTTTGTTCAAACTAAAACCAACTTATATCTCATAACACACGCATATCTAGCAAGATGTAGATATATATTTGAACTTAGTGTGGTGTGTAGATCGTTTCTGGAAGTTTAATTGAGCTTTGGATGCTTGTACGAATCTACCATTTTAGGGTTTTCCAGCTCAAATTTAGGGTTTTTAGTTAGAGCCAAAATCAGAACAAATTAAGAGCATGGTTGAATTCAGTGGAACAAGACGAATCGAATGGACATATCGCGCCAAATTTCTTTTCGTGTTTACCCCTATTCGCTATTTTGCAGGTCTGAAGCTCATCAATTACAGCGCTTTTTTCATAAAAGCGCTATTAAAGGTCCTGGCGAGAGGTTGAAGACGATGAGGTGTCCTCACCTCATTGGACAGCACGCGCGCGTTTTTTTTAAATTAACCTTTGGTTTCAGTGTTTGCAGGCGTGTCACAAGTGGTGGACCCTCACAATCTGAGCCATCAGATCTCATTTATTAATTCATCCAACGCATCAGAATGAAGCCCTATACCATGGACTTTATTTAAATACCACACTGGATCATTAATTATATATTTCTATTTTTATTTTAATTTCTTTGCAAAATTAATTAAAAATAGTTTCAAAAATCCAAAAAATACACAAAAAATATTTTCAAGTTTCTAAAATAATATTTTATTTTCTGAAATAAAAATATTTTATTTTTCTTCATAATTTCAATATTTTGCATAATTAATTAGTATATATTTATATATTTGCTTTTTAATTATTCTAACCAATCAAAAAATCATAAAAAAAAATTGTTCTTTATATAAAATATTGTTTATATATTATAGACTAATTTTGTACATATTTTGAATAATTTTC
Organism: Vicia villosa; assembly: GCF_029867415.1. Taxonomy (NCBI): domain Eukaryota; kingdom Viridiplantae; phylum Streptophyta; class Magnoliopsida; order Fabales; family Fabaceae; genus Vicia; species Vicia villosa. Next base: position 126,311,138 of record NC_081181.1, on the reverse strand, counting down.
TCTTTAAGTTTTAATTATTTGTATAATTATGTATTAATTAGCTTAATCAATTTCAAATGAATTTCAAATCAATTTCAAAAATTCCAAAAAAATTAGTTTTGTTTTAAAATTAATTGACAAATATTTTGTACATATTTTAAACTTAATTTCTAAGTTTAAATCTACTTTCATCTTTTTTCTTCATTTTAATTTAATTAATCATGCATTAATTATAATTAAAATCAATCATAAAAAATCCAAAAATATGTCTTTTATTTTTCTTGCAATTTAAATTCCTAGATAAATGTATAGGATGTAAAAATCATGTAAATAGGCTTAGTTTACATTTCCTGCACAATCGATGTAATAGCGTAGATTTACTTTCCGCACTTTACATTTCCGCATTTTAATTTCCAGCAAATATAAACTGCGTGTATGTCAAAGATAAAATTGAACCGTTAGATCACTAACTTCAAAGATAAAATATCTGAATCCAATCACAATCACACTTGCACCTTTTAAGGTAATCCCTTCTCATTCTTTTCAAAATCAAAGTCAAAATTCTACTGTTTCGAGTACAAAATCGAACCTTTTGTTTGTATCCGGTGAAAGGATAGATTTTTAAAGGAAATAGGATAAAGACCTTACAACTCAGGGTAGACCTCCTAGTTTGCTTGCTCAAATCAAAACAAACAAAATTCTCATACACTGTTGTTTTTCAAAACAAAACTTTCCAAAAAGACAATATTTTGTATACATCCAAACACGGATCATTACAAAGTTAACGTTCTTTTCAAAACATCTTTCGAAAGATAAACAAACATTTTGTATACATCCGCACAAGGATCATTACAAATTCAATTTACAAAGGTATTTGAAACCACATATGAGCATTCTAAAGCAATTGAAAAGTGATCGAAAAACAAGTGAGCTAAGCAAACTTAAGAGCCCATGGATAACCATGGATACAAAGGGTGCTAACACCTTCCCTTTGTATAACCTACCCCCTTACCCAGAATTTCTTAAAGGTCTTTTTTCTATTTCTTTTATAAACCTTTCCTTAATTGGATAAAATAAAAGGTCGGTGGCGACTCTGTGAATTTTCAAAAATGCGAAAGCATTAAGCGATGAAAAAAGAGTCAGTTCACGTATCTCTCCCGCTCAGAGGTATGGCCCGAAAAACGGAGGTCCACAGAACTGGCGACTCTGCTGGGGAGTCACTTTCAAAAAACAAAATGTTTTCTAAAGGGGTTACCTTAAGAGAATAGATTACTTCGATGTTTTCAATTGTTTGACTTGATTGCTCTATTTTTCAAAGGTTTGTTTGGGTATTTTGCTTGTGTGAAAGATTCTAACCCGAATCTCGAGATACCTTAAGTATATGACAATAGACCAAGGAAACTGTACGGCATGTACCGATACGGTTGATCTGGTAGTCATCGTTAGTGCGATACTTTGGTTTATACTGATGTCCCTTGAAAACGATCAAGGAGTATATTAGGCTTCCGAAATGTCATTAAAAACTAATTTGTCTTAGAACCTTTTTAGTTGAACTTGACTTATGGCCTATTAAGTGGCTAGCTTTGAAATTGATCGAAGTTAGTTATCCTCGAGGAATATTTTGATCGGCCGCTCGAGCGCCGTATTGAGATGTTACTTCCAAGGATCATAGAACCCGAATACTATTCTAGGACATGTTTTAACCAACTCAACTTCAGTGGGGAGGGTATCACCTATCAGCTCCATGCAAGCCTTTAAACCTAAGGCTATTGTTTGATTTGTTTTTGTGTGCCACATGTTTGCATCATAAGCATATCATTTTCTCACAAAACACTTCAAGGATCAAAGAGTTTACCTTTGTTTTTGCAGGTAATGGCTCCCGCCACCCGAGATTACATCCGAATCAACATCTCAACGGTACCATCTGAACTAAAAGACTTAGTGTCAGAATTCCCCAGGAATGTTCAATTCACCGAAAGGCATGGTCACTTACTCCATTTGGTTACCTCAAAATTTGAAGAAGACATGATACGGGTCCTGTTCCAGTTCTTTGACCCTGAACATCATTGCTTTACCTTTCCTGATTACCAGTTGGTACCCACTTTGGAAGAATTCTCTGAACTAATTGGATTGCCTGTTCGAAATCAATTACCTTTCACTGGTTTAGAAAGGATTCCAAAACCTGAAGTCATTGCTGCTGCTTTACATCTGCAAAAATCAGAAATCGAGTCCAATTGGGAAACAAAGAGTGGAGTTAAGGGTTTGCTTGCCAAGTTCTTATTGGAAAAGGCTCGACTACTGCTAGAAAACAAAAGTTATCCAGCTTTTGAGGAGGTTATGGCCCTTTTGATCTATGGGTTGGTTTTATTCCCAAATCCCGACCAGTTCATAAGTGTACACATCATCAACCTTTTCCTAATCCGTAACCCGGTACCAACATTGCTGGGAGACATTCTACATTCTCTACACACTCGTACCATGAAGAAACGAGGAACTCTCATGTGCTGTATACCACTACTGGCTAGGTGGTTTACATTTCATCTTCCCCGATCAGTGTTGAGAAATGAACAAAGAATGCAATGGTCTCGCAGGATTATGTCTTTGTCTCATTCAGATATCCGGTGGAACAACTTCTTTCAAAGAGACATTACTATCATTGATCATTGTGGAGAGTACCCTAATGTGCCACTCCTTGGCATCAAAGGAGGCATCACTTACAATCCCTCTTTAGCTCTACGCCAATTCGGATATGCAAGGAGCAACGGTCCTCATGACATGATTATCCGTGGCATTGTGTTTGATTACGAGAATGATTCTCATAGACACCGACGAAGGTTCATACATGCATGGGACAGTGTCTATAGAATAGAAAGCAAAACTTTGGGGCAATGGAATTATATCCCTATGGAACCTTACCTCAAATGGGTCCGTACTCATGCTCAGAAACTCTACCTGTGACTATTGAGCCAAAGGTCGAAGGAGACGAACCCCAAGTTATTCTACACCCGGATATGCCAACTGACCTAGAAGAGTTGCAAAAATCTTGGGTTCAACTAAAAGAGGAAAGAGACACCTTCAAAGCACACTGTCAGGACTATGAGAGAAGGATATTGGAGCTCACCGGACAGCTTCAAGAAGAACAGCAGATCAACACATTCCTGGGGGCAAAGAGAAAGCGTCCATGGGAGACCTGAAGGATCATTTATTTTATTTCTGTCTTGTAAGCCCAAATGAGGCAAAGAAAAAAAGAGAATAAATTGATTAACTAATGTTTGTTTCTTCTTTAACAAATCTAAACTCTAAGATCCTTGAAAACATTGCACACACATTTCATTTCATGCATTGCATATACATTTCATACATTGCATCCAGTCATACACATTGCGTAACAGGTTCTCATGACGGATTTCTCATCTCCTCGCTGTTTATTTCAGTCAGAAGAGATGGAATCTGAGACAAGCATCAAGAATCTCGAAGAACAGAATGCCCAAGTTCAAGTGGCAATTCTGGAACTGGCAAAGGGGCAACAAGAACTGAAAGCCCTGATAATCAAGAAGAAAAAGAAGCCCAAAGGATCTGTAGGCGTGAGTCACCTGAAAAGGAAGATCAAAATCCCAGTCAAAAAGTTCAAAAAGCCACCGATCCCTGAAACAGTCGGTGATGATGAACAAGGAGACAATCAAAGCAACCAGGGTTCTGCTAAACCCTCTCTCTCTTCAAATGAAGAAGATGATCATTCTGGGGACGAACCGGATGATGACAAATACCAACAGCTGGAAGACCGTATGAAAGCTATGGAGATACAAAAGTACCTGGTTTAGATTTCAATGATCTGGGGCTCATCTCGGATGTTGTTATCCCTCCAAAATTCAAAGTTCCTGTCTTTGCAAAATATGATGGAGTTTCTTGCCCGAAACTATATCTGAGATCCTATGTGAGGAAGATACAACCTCATACAACAGATAACAAATTGTGGATTCACTTCTTCCAAGAAAGTCTGTCGGGTACACAACTCGAGTGGTACTACCAGCTGGAAAATACCAAGGTTCATACTTGGGAAGAATTAGCTGCTACTTTTTACAAACAGTACCAATACAATGCTGATCTTGCGCCAACCCGTACTCAACTAAGGGGCATGTCTATGGGACCAAAAGAAAGTTTCAAAGGATATGCACAAAAGTGGAGAGATATGGCTGGAAGGGTTCAACCACCCTTATCTGATCGCGAACTAGTCGACATGTTCATGGGCACTTTAACTGGCCCTTTCTATAGCCATTTGCTGGGAAGCTCATCATCAGGTTTCACTGACCTGATACTGACCGGAGAACGTGTCGAAAGTGGCATTCAAAATGGAAAAATTCAAATAGGTTCCTCCTCGGGTACTACAAAAAGGCCCATCAGCGGGAGAAATGAGGTCAATGCAACACAAATTCAAAAAAGTCGCAAAAGTGAGCAGCATCAATCTGTAGGGGCAGTTCTGATCTCCGCATCTGCACCTCAAAAAGATCAACAGCCAAAATATACGCATCGACCAGATGCACCAAGAAGAAATTTCACCAGAATCAACATGCCAATCTCTCAGGCATTGCAGCACTTGCTAAAAGCAGATCTGATCACATTAAAAGGTCCTCCAAAGAATGTCAACACTTCCTCTCCGAATTATCGCCCTGATGCGACATGTGCCTATCACTCAAACTGTCCAGGACATGACGCAGATCACTGCTGGGCCTTGAAAAATAAAATACAAGATATGATAGATGCTGGGGAAATTGAGTTCGATCCTCCAGAAACTCCAAATGTCATCACTGCACCTATGCCAAAGCATGACAAAACTGTTAACGCTATCCTGGACACTGTTTACATCTATGATGTGAACGAATTATCAACTCCACTCTGCAAAGTCAAAGGAAAGCTAATCCAAGCCGGTTACTTTCCAGGGTGTGACCCCGACTGCTTTTATTGCTCATACCTGCCCAATGGTTGTGAAAATCTGAGGATGGGAATTCAAAAGTGGATGGATCGCCGTATCATTATGTTTGAGAGGCTCCCTTCTATGGACGTGCTGTGCGAAGTCTTTGGAAACGGGATGAGAATAAAGGATGCCTCAGTGATCTCCAGCTTACCATTCAAAATCTCTGCCAAGGCTCCATTCAAAATTTCTGCTACACTCAAAGTGGCATCAGTAGTCATTGCTAGTCCAACTCCATTTCCATACTCCTCAGACAAAGTTGTCCCATGGGGATACGACACTAATGTTTATGTCCATGGAGTTAAACAGAATACCTCGACTGAAGAGGCCGCAAAGTTAACTACTCCAACTGTGGGTAATATTGTGGGTACCAGCAAGATCACGAGAAGTGGAAGAATCTTTTCACCAGAAATTTCTCCAAATGTTGCTGCTGGTCCAGTCCGAGTCCCAGTTCCTAATCAAGATAACAACGCTCGAGGCAAAGAGCCACAAGTTGAACAAGTTCAAACCCCGGTGGAGATCACTGCTGAGGATCCATCAAAGCAAGAAATGGAGGAAATATTGAAAATCATCTGCAAGAGTGATTACAATATTGTTGAGCAACTAGGGCACACCGCTTCAAAAATCTCAATGCTATCTCTGCTAAAATATTCAGAAGCTCATGCCAAAGCTCTGATGAAGTTCCTTAAAGCTGCGCATGTGCCTCAAGAGATCTCAGTCGACCAATTTGAGAATTGTGTTGCTAATCTAACCGTGAACAATGGTCTCGGTTTCTCTGATGTGGATCTAACCCCTGCTGGAAAAAATCACAACAAAGCCCTACATATCTCCATTGAATGTAATGGCACCACTTTATCTCATGTGCTAGTAGATAACGGTTCTTCTTTGAACGTGTTACCGAAAACAGTACTAGAAAAGCTTGACTTCGAAGGAATTGTGTTACAACCAAGTGATGTTGTGGTAAGAGCCTTTGACGGGTCAACAAGAACGGTATACGGAAAAGTGAATCTCCCAATCAGGGTGGGTTCTCAAATCTTCGATTATATCTTTTACGTAATGGAAATTCACCCAGCCTACTCCTGTTTACTTGGACGCCCTTGGATACATGGGGCAAACGCTGTAACTTCTACCCTGCATCAGAAGTTAAAATATCCAGTAAAAGGAAAGATTGTCACAGTTTATGGCGAAGAGGAATATGTGGTTAGTCACCTAAGCAATTCCAAATATGTTGAGTTGGAGGACGAATTCATCGAAACTCCATGCCAATCATTTGAGGTGGTCTCCCCAGATCTCTCTACCACCAAGCATATTCCTGCTACTCCAACTACAACTATGGCTTCTCTCAAAGATGCCAAAGCCATGATTGAACAGGGTGATTGCACAGTATGGGGACAGCTTCCCGATATACCCTACAAGTCTGACAAGCTAGGCCTGGGCTATGATAGTGAAGATCAAAAGAATGATCAAGGTCCTCGTTCTGGAGGATTAATGTCACACTTCGTCAGCCAAGAAGTAAACGCTATTGAAGATGAATGAGTGTTCTTGAACCATATCATTCAGCCATATCCAGATGAGATTCCACCCATTTCCATGGGAATGTGGGATGCTGTGGGAGAACCAAGTGACGGGTATAATTATCAGTATACCGCACCTCAGAATTCTTATGTTGCTATGGAAGACATTACCCCGACTGGATGGGGTGATCAAATTGAAAATGACGAAAGTTTCACAAGTCCCGTCACTGAGCAATATCAAAATCCACCCAAAGAAGTATGGGACACGCTAGGAGAACCCAGCGGCAAATATGACTATATGGTGAAATATTCCGCTCCTCCGAGCTCACAAATTGCTATGAAGGACATTGTCCCAACTGGATGGGATGAACATTACGATGACAATTTCACTTTTGAAGAAGCCAGGGAAATACCAAATAACGAGGGTTGCTTTCTGTCAGCATACACTCCTCATCAGGATGCACAATTCTCTATTCAAAACATCATCCCGACTGCATGGGACGGCCTTATTGAGCATCTTGCTCAGCCAGCAGAGATATCTCAGCCTGGGCTCTCGTATCCAGCAGAGTATATCACTTATCCCGAAGGATCACCGACTCATTTTCCCACTAATGAAATCAATGCTGTGGAAGATGAAGAAGACAACTGCAACTGGAACAGCTGGATACTCCCTGCTCACAACAGTGGATTGAACAACTGGAAAGCTGAGGATGTGATCTCCTTTGACCAGGAGTAAATGCCATTTCCTGTTTTCTTTGTGTATATTGTGCAAAGATAAAAATGGTTCCTGAACAATCGAACCATGAGCCTGAAAGCCGTGTTCCTTGCCCAAAGCACACTGGCCCTTCTATAAGGGCTTATCATATCATGATCATGTGCATTCAATAAAATCATGGGACGCTTGCATATTTAAAATTTTGTGATCCTTTTTCTTTCTTTCTTCGCTTTCAAATAGCTATGTTTTTTCTTCACACACACTCACATAACTAACATGCAGATTCACATACACTCTGGATCCAGTCAACAACGATTCTGCTATTGCCCGTCATGACTTTGAAAGTCCGATCTACCAAACTGAGGACGAAAGTGAGGAAGATTGTGAAGTGCCAAGAGAAATTGCAAGGCTGCTAGAACAAGAAGACAAGGCCATACAGCCTCACGAGGAGCCAATTGAGGTCATCAACTTGGGCAGCAACGAAGAAAAGAAAGAAGTCAAAATAGGGGCTGATTTAGAACACAGCATCAAGCAAAGACTGATTCAAATGCTGCGAGAATACGTCGAGATATTCGCCTGGTCCTATGAAGATATGCCAGGCCTTGACACGGACATTGTAGTTCATCGCCTGCCAATCAAAGAAGGTAGCACTCCAGTCAAACAGAAACTACGAAGGAGTAGGCCTGATATGTCAAAAAAGATCAAAGACGAGGTTGAAAAACAGTTCAATGCCGGATTCCTAAAAGTTGTAAGTTATCCTCCTTGGATAGCTAACATCGTGCCTGTACCTAAAAAAGACGGGAAAGTCAGAATGTGCGTGGACTACAGAGATCTGAACCGGGCAAGCCCCAAAGATGATTTCCCTTTACCACACATCGATGTACTGGTTGACAATACTGCACAATGCAAGGTATTCTCCTTTATGGACGGATTCTCAGGGTACAATCAAATCAAGATGGCACCCGAAGACATGGAAAAAACAACCTTCACAACACCCTGGGGAACCTTTTGTTACAAAGTAATGCCCTTTGGTCTGAAAAACGCAGGAGCAACCTATCAACGTGCAATGGTAGCGCTATTTCATGATATGATTCATCAAGAAATAGAGGTGTATGTCGATGACATGATTGCAAAATCCAACACCGAGGAAGAACATCTGGGTCATTTACACAAGTTGTTTGACAGACTCAAGAAGTACAAGTTGCGACTGAACCCAAATAAGTGTACCTTTGGAGTAAGATCCGGCAAACTCTTAGGTTTCATCGTCAGCAGCAAAGGATTTGAGGTTGATCCCGCCAAGGTTAAAGCCATTCAAGAAATGCCTATACCTCGTACCGAGAAACAAGTCAGAGGATTCTTGGGACGTCTAAATTACATCGCCCGATTTATTTCCCACATGACTACTACTTGTGTGTCGATCTTCAAACTGTTGAAGAAAGATCAAGTGGAAAGGTGGAATGACAAATGCCAGTTAGCCTTTGACAAAATCAAAGAATATCTCCAAAAACCTCCAATCTTGTTGCCACCTGTGGAAGGCAGACCTCTGATAATGTACCTAACTGTGTTAGAAGACTCAATGGGGTGTGTACTAGGACAACATGACGAATCCGACCGAAAGGAACACGCAATCTACTATCTTAGCAAAAAGTTTACCGATTGTGAAACAAGATACTCACTACTCGAAAAAACTTGTTGTGCCTTAGCTTGGGCGGCTCGCCGACTAAGACAGTACATGCTAAATCACACCACTTTCCTAATCTCCAAGATGGATCCCATCAAATACGTGTTCGAAAAACCTGCTCTCTCTGGAAGAATAGCGAGATGGCAAATGATCTTAACAGAATATGACATTCAATACACTTCACAAAAAGCAATCAAAGGAAGTGTGGTAGCTGATCATCTGGCTCATCAAGCAGTGGATGATTATCAAGCATTGAACTTTGACTTCCCAGACGAAGACATTATGCTAGTCAATGACTACAAACAACCAGGACCAGAAGAAGGACCCGAGCCAGGATCCCGGTGGACTATGGTTTTTGACGGAGCTTCTAATGCACTTGGCAATGGCATCGGAGCTGTGATCATTTCCCCCGCAGGAGGTCATACACCATTCACTGCCAGGTTATGCTTCAATTGCACTAACAATATAGCCGAATACGAAGCATGTATTCTGGGTCTTAAAGCTGCAATCGATCTAAGAATCAAATTCCTGGAAGTCTACGGAGACTCGGCCTTGGTAATCTACCAAGTCAAAGGGGAATGGGACACGAAGCACCCGAATCTAATTCCTTACAAAGAATATGTGCTGAGTTTGATTCCTTACTTCGAAGAAATCACTTTCGAACACATCCCACGCGAGGAAAATCAACTAGCTGATGCTTTAGCTACCATGTCATCCATGTTTAAAGTCAGATGGGACAACGAGGCGCCTATGATCACCATTTACAGGCAAGATGAACCATCATATTGCAATGAGATCAATGTCGAAGGAACAGAAGAAAAACCATGGTTCCATGAAGTAAAAAGATATCTCGAAGCTCAGGAGTACCCTGAAGGGGCATCCATTAACGACAGAAAGTTTCTAAGGAGATTTGCTGCCAAATTCTTTCTAAGCAATGGAACCTTATACAAACGCAACCATGACTCGACTTTACTTCGCTGTGTAAACAAGAAGGAAGCAGAACAAATCATGAAAGAAATACACAATGGTGCCTTCGGTACTCATTCCAGTGGACATACAATGGCTAAAAAGATCCTTAGAGCAGGTTATTACTGGTCTACCATGGAAACAGACTGCCACCATCACTCCCGAACATGTCACAAATGCCAGATATACGCTGACAAAGTACATGTACCTCCAGTTCCATTAAGCGTCCTGACGGCTCCTTGGCCTTTTGCAATGTGGGGTATTAATATGATTGGAGAAATCAAACCTACTGCCTCCAACGGACATCGCTTTATCCTGGTCGCTATTGACTACTTCACAAAGTGGGTAGAAGCAGCTTCATTTGCTTCTGTTACCAAGAATGTGGTGGCCCGGTTCATCAAATACAATCTCATTTGTCGGTACGGCATCCCTGAACGGATTATCACGGACAATGGAACAAATCTAAACAACAGAATGATTACTGAACTTTGCACACAGTTCAAGATCAAACATCATAATTCTTCTCCATATCGACCAAAGATGAACGGCGCGGTGGAAGCTGCCAACAAGAACATCAAGAAAATCATACAAAAAATGACAGTAACCTACAAAGACTAGCATGAGATGTTGCCTTTTGCTCTTCATGGTTATCGCACATCTGCGCGTACTTCAACAGGGGCAACTCCATTCTCCTTAGTCTATGGTATGGAGGCAGTTCTTCCAATTGAAATTCAGATTCCTTCCCTAAGGATTATGAAAGAAGCCAATCTAGACGAAGACGATTGGATTCAAACACGGTTGGACCAGATAAACTTGATTGATAAGAAAAGGCTCGTAGTTATTTGTCATGGTCAGCTATACCAAAAGCGTATGATCAAAGCCTTCAACAAAAAAGTCAAAAGTCAAGCATACCAAACTGGTGGCTTGGTTGTCAAACGCATCATCTTACCACAAGGTGATCCCAGAGGCAAATGGACTCCCACCTACGAGGGACCATTCATAATCAAGAAAATATTCTCCGGCGGCGCCATGTTGCTTACCACCATGGATGGCGAGGATTTCCCACACCCTGTGAATGCTGACATAGTCAAAAAATACTTCGCTTAAAAAGAAAAAAAACAGCTCGCTAAGTTGAAAACCTGAAAGGGCAACTTAGGCAAAAAAATGAGCGTCTCGGTGGATTGAAAACCCGAAAGGGCGGTCCAGGCAAAAATTAGAGACTAAACAAATACTATCCCGGTAGGCTGAAAACCTGAAAGGGCAGCCTAGGCAAAAGTTAGGGAATGAAGCATACAACTATGTTCCGTTCAGCTGCTTACTCACCATCAAGATTCAACACCTCAAAGACACCGATCAGTCCAATCACTTTCTTCCAACAAGTGAGGGATGAGATGCTCGAAGACAGATTGGCAATAGCAGAATTGAAACTTGACTGGATTGTTTTCACATAGCTATTTATCTTTATAAATATTTTCCAAAACTTTATGACAGTCTCCTACTTCTAGGATTGTTGTCTCCCTGTGCTAATCAGCCTATCATGGCTCTTTTTCAAAAATCAATGCAGCTTAGGCTCAAAAATCACTATTTTCACTTTTTCTGTTTTAAATACGTAAACGTCCCAATGATAATTCTGAATGAACATGTGCATTTGAATATGATTGATGTTTACCAGGAAAAACAGGAATAGCATTCAGGAAATGTCCCAATTATCTGGACATCATTCCATCAGAAGAAAATCCCCAAGAGAAACGCATTTCTCAGCAAATTCCTCAAAAAGATTTTCTCTTCAAAAGAAGTCTTATCCCCCAGCAGGGTTGTTCCAGATTACTATCTTCAGAAGGTGTGATCCCCGCACCCGGACTTGGTCAGATAGTGCATCGGAGGATTATGCATCTTCCTCATTCCCATTTGAAAGGGCATCAGAACTTCCAGCTACCTTTCATTCCCAAGTGATAGTCAAAGATCCTTCAACAGAGTACCATGGTTCTCAAAGAATTTCCCCAGCCGAGGGTACTCAAACAAGACAAAAGATCATCAACAATCACAATATAGTCATATCCAGATGACTGACGGAAATTTATTTTCCCAAATAGAAGCTTGACATCATATTCATACATCACACATTCATACATTCATACATCACACATTCATATTCACATTCATACATCATACATCATACATCATACATCATGCATCATGCGCATATTCATACGCATATTCATACACAACATAACATGCCTATTTCTCCTTTAGCTCACATTACATGCATCATAAACATTGCATATCGCTAACTTGATTTTTTTCAGGTAGACAGATATCTTCAACAAAGATATTCTCAATCACATGCAGTATTCACCTGAGTTCCATGAACGATTCTCTCAGATATAATCAAGCCGAAGATTCATTCTGATCACTTATCAACTCAAAAAACAAGCATCACAGATCTAAGTCGATACCTCAGACGGTTCCAGAACGATCTAACATCGCAGATCTAAAGTCGATACCTCAGACGGTTCTAGAACGATCTAACATCGCAGATCTAAAGTCGATACCTCAGACGGTTCCAGAACGATCTAACATTGAAGATCTAAAGTTGATACCTCAGACGGTTCCAGAACGATCTAGCATTGCAGATCTAAAGTCGATACCTCAGACGGTTCCAGAACGATCTAACATTGAAGATCTAAAGTTGATACCTCAGACGGTTCCAGAACGATCTAACATCACAGATCTAAGTCGATACCTCAGACGGTTCCAGAACGATCTAACATCGCAGATCTAAAGTCGATACCTCAGACGGTTCCAGAACGATCTAGCATTGCAGATCTAAAGTCGATACCTCAGACGGTTCCAGAACGATCTAACATTGCAGATCTAAAGTCGATACCTCAGACGGTTCCAGAACGATCTAACATCGCAGATCTAAAGTCGATACCTCAGACGGTTCAAGAATGATCTAACATCAAAGATCTAAAGCTGATACCTCAGACGGTTCCACAATGATCAACTTTCAAAATCTAAAGCAGAAAAAACTTTGGACAAGTTCCGTAGCAATCATCCTCCTAGACTTAAAGCGGTAACCTTGGAAGGTTCCGAAACAGTCAACACAAAGACTTTCAAATCCTTCATCAAGATATAATCAATGGATTCATTCTGATGAACAAACCCTCAACCCATTTACCAGGTGGCATCTGAAAGCCCATCTCAGGTAATGTTTCAATCTGCCAACAACATTTCGCAGACGACATTCAAATGCAACTTCCAACATCTCTTCTGATCAAGGTAAGTGCAAATTTTCAGGGCATCTAAATATTCAATCATCTTCTACCTTCAGATTTCAGACAACCTCTTCAGGTTTAAGAAGATTGAATAGGGGCAACTGTTATACCCCAAAATTTGCCCGCATCTTTTTTCAAGAAAACTCCAATCTGAAAATTAAGAGTCTCATATAATCATGGATTTTTATTTCAACAAATATCCTGACATATGAAATACTTAGTTTTTAGAATTTTTCTTATACAGTAATTTGGCTTGCAGTTGAATTTATTCTTACGCAAACGCCAAATACTGTTTATTACTTCACACATGCTATTTATTTATTTACAGATAAATAGTACTGACACAATTGGTACAGAGTTAAATCTTTTTGCAGGCGCAGAATCAGGAAACTCAGACTGTACTGGTAACAGTCAGTCGACAGTCAAACTGCTGGCAGTACAATTCTCAGTGTTTTGTACCATCAATCAAATCAATCTTTTACAATTCAAAATTCCAAGATTTTTGTTCTAGAAGTCTTCTGAATATCACGCGATTAGCAGAGACTCAACACTGCACAAAAATCAGGTACGCTTAACTGTCTCCTACACAAACAGTCCCTGACTAGGGTTTTCTTGTTTTTACAGGAGAAACAAGTTTTTGAGACCTCAAATGGATTTCATGCACATCCATATATCTCAAAGTACCATCATACAAATTTTCAAACTTCAATTCACTCAGACGCACCGTCAGCAGCTCAAACAGTCAACAGACGACCCGTTTGACTAAAAAGTCAACAGACAGTCAAAAATGAATTTTTTTGTCAAAATCCATATTTTGTCAAAGGATTCATCATTTGATCATTGGATGATCATAATTAATCAAGGAAAGATCAAAAATCAACAAAACCCTAAGATTCAAAATTAGGGTTTTTGCCTGAAAAGTCAACTCAACTTTGACTGATCATAACTCTCCCATCCTTCATCCAAAAAATTCAAACCAAAGCTCATTTTAAAGGAAATTCAATTATATTTCAAATGCAATTGATCCCATGGTCATTGCATTCACCATTTGAAAAATATGACGAAAGACATTACAGGTCATTTTCAAAGTCAACAAAAAGACACTTTTTTCAAAAGGACACACAAGGAGCATCAAAAATCATTTTGACATGAGACCAAAGACATTGGTTAAAGGACTCTTTGAGGTTTCCAAAAAGTGCAAGAACTCCTTCATATGACAAAAATTGAGGGATTTACACCTTGTTGAAGTTGGCTAAATTTTGGAAAATGCATAAAACCAACATTGCTCAAAAATGCATTTTTTCCAAATGGGGCCAAGTTTTCATGGTTCAAACATGTTTGCCATGTTATTATGGGCCTCCCACGACCAAGACAAGGCCCACTTCATTTTTTATTCATTTTTGGTTTAATTTTATCACATATAAGATTAAATTAAAAAAGAAAAATGGATGGATAAAGAATAGCTTACAAACCAAGCATGACTCATCAAGAGAATCATTCAACTCTGCCCCAAGCCAAGTACAAACAGAAGGAGGGTGGAAAATCAAGCCATGGTGGCTTAAATGCAAAGCTACTCATGTTGAAAAAGTCAAGATTCTACAAAGCTAATGAATGCTTCTTAGCTTCACTTCCAAGCAGCTCTTGGCCTATAAAAGAGCTATCATACTTCAGCAATCAAAGAGACACGAGTTCATAGCCAGTAGAATGCTTGTAACATATTTGTAACAACTTGAATTTTTCAAAGAAATTTAAAATTCGAATTTTAATTTCTAGCTCGTTTCAGTTCAAACTAAACACTTAAATACAATCCTCAATCATCATTGAACATATCCCAATCAGTTTCAAGCCTTGAAGCACTCAGAATCATCCATTATACCTCACGGTTTGTTCAAACTAAAACCAACTTATATCTCATAACACACGCATATCTAGTAAGATGTAGATATATATTTGAACTTAGTGTGGTGTGTAGATCGTTTCTGGAAGTTTAATTGAGCTTTGGATGCTTGTATACGAATCTACCATTTTAGGGTTTTCCAGCTCAAATTTAGGGTTTTTAGTTAGAGCCAAAATCAGAACAAATTAAGAGCATGGTTGAATTCAGTGGAACAAGACGAATCGAGTGGACATATCGCGCCAAATTTCTTTTCAGGTTTACCCCTATTCGCTATTTTGCAGGTCTGAAGCTCATCAATTACAGCGCTTTTTTCATAAAAGCGCTATTAAAGGTCCTGGCGAGAGGTTGAAGACGATGAGGTGTCCTCACCTCATTGGACAGCACGCGCGCGTTTTTTTTAAATTAACCTTTGGTTTCAGTGTTTGCAGGCGTGTCACAAGTGGTGGACCCTCACAATCTGAGCCATTAGATCTCATTTATTAATTCATCCAACGCATCAGAATGAAGCCCTATACCATGGACTTTATTTAAATACCACACTGGATCATTAATTATATATTTCTATTTTTATTTTAATTTCTTTGCAAAATTAATTAAAAATAGTTTCAAAAATCCAAAAAATACACAAAAAATATTTTCAAGTTTCTAAAATAATATTTTATTTTCTGAAATAAAAATATTTTATTTTTCTTCATAATTTCAATATTTTGCATAATTAATTAGTATATATTTATATATTTGCTTTTTAATTATTCTAACCAATCAAAAAATCATAAAAAAAATTGTTCTTTATATAAAATATTGTTTATATATTATAGACTAATTTTGTACATATTTTGAATAATTTTCTCTTTAAGTTTTAATTATTTGTATAATTATTTGTATAATTATGTATTAATTAGCTTAATCAATTTCAAATCAATTTCAAAAATTCCAAAAAAATTAGTTTTGTTTTAAAATTAATTGACAAATATTTTGTACATATTTTAAACTTAATTTCTAAGTTTAAATCTACTTTCATCTTTTTTCTTCATTTTAATTTAATTAATCATGCATTAATTATAATTAAAATCAATCATAAAAAATCCAAAAATATGTCTTTTATTTTTCTTGCAATTTAAATTCCTAGATAAATGTATAGGATGTCAAAATCATGTAAATAGGCTTAGTTTACATTTCCTGCACAATCGATGTAATAGCGTAGATTTACTTTCCGCACTTTACATTTCCGCATTTTAATTTCCAGCAAATATAAACTGCGTGTA
This sequence comes from Vicia villosa, assembly GCF_029867415.1. Taxonomy (NCBI): domain Eukaryota; kingdom Viridiplantae; phylum Streptophyta; class Magnoliopsida; order Fabales; family Fabaceae; genus Vicia; species Vicia villosa. Next base: position 126,294,874 of record NC_081181.1, on the reverse strand, counting down.
TGTCAAAGATAAAATTGAACCGTTAGATCACTAACTTCAAAGATAAAATATCTGAATCCAATCACAATCACACTTGCACCTTTTAAGGTAATCCCTTCTCATTCTTTTCAAAATCAAAGTCAAAATTCTACTGTTTCGAGTACAAAATCGAACCTTTTGTTTGTATCCGGTGAAAGGATAGATTTTTAAAGGAAATAGGATAAAGACCTTACAACTCAGGGTAGACCTCCTAGTTTGCTTGCTCAAATCAAAACAAACAAAATTCTCATACACTGTTGTTTTTCAAAACAAAACTTTCCAAAAAGACAATATTTTGTATACATCCAAACACGGATCATTACAAAGTTAACGTTCTTTTCAAAACATCTTTCGAAAGATAAACAAACATTTTGTATACATCCGCACAAGGATCATTACAAATTCAATTTACAAAGGTATTTGAAACCACATATGAGCATTCTAAAGCAATTGAAAAGTGATCGAAAAACAAGTGAGCTAAGCAAACTTAAGAGCCCATGGATAACCATGGATACAAAGGGTGCTAACACCTTCCCTTTGTATAACCTACCCCCTTACCCAGAATTTCTTAAAGGTCTTTTTTCTGTTTCTTTTATAAACCTTTCCTTAATTGGATAAAATAAAAGGTCGGTGGCGACTCTGTGAATTTTCAAAAATGCGAAAGCATTAAGCGATGAAAAAAGAGTCAGTTCACGTATCTCTCCCGCTCAGAGGTATGGCCCGAAAAACGGAGGTCCACAACAGGGTTCACAAAACTTCAGCTTTTCGACTTTGTCTCCACCAAGCAGATTTTGTTTCCCTAATTCGACCAGACCCCTTTCACTGACATGGCCCAATCTCATGTACCAGATTTGTGTTTTCGACAATGGTTTCGTGGATGCAACATTTGTCGAACCACTTACAACTTCACCCTCAAGGGTATACAAGCCTTGTTTCTTCACGCCTCTCAAGACTTCCTTCGACCCCTTCATGACTCTTAGGATACTTTTCTCTCCTTGGAAAACATATCCTTTCTTGTCGAATTCACCAAGAGAAAGCAGATTTCTCTTCAAATCAGGAACATACCTGACTTCAGTCAACAATCTTATTGACTCATCGTAGAGCTTGAATCTCACAGATCCAACACCTGCAATCTTGCAAGCTTTGTTGTTTCCCAGCAATACTGATCCACCGTCTTGATCACAGAATTCCTCGAACAAGTCTTTGTTTGGAGTCATGTGACAGGTGCAACCTGAATCCATAATCCACTCTCTTCTCGAGTCACTGCTTAAAACCACAAGAACATCAGATGATTCAAAATCATCTTGAACAATGGCTACATTGCCATTATCCTTACCTCCATGATCTTTCAGGCGTTCAGGGCACACCTTTCTTGTGTGACCATCCTTCTTACAATGATAGCATCGAATGCCAGATGCTTCGCCACTGTAAGACTTCGACTGGCTTTTGCCGTTCTTCTTCTCAAACTTACCTTCTTTTCGCAAGAATTTGCCCTTAACGGCCAAACCTTCACCAACAGTCAAAGGTTTTTGCTCCTTTCGTTCATTCAAGTCCTTAGAATACAAAGCTGATTGAACTTCTTCAAAGGTCAGGGTCTCCCTTCCATACAGGAGAGTTTCTTTGAAGCGAGCATGTGATCGAGGTAAAGCGCACAATAGTGACAGCGCTTGATCTTCATCATCGATCTTCACATCAATATTTTCAAGATCCAGAATCAGCTTGTTGAACATATCCAACTGCTTAGCCAACACTTTGTCTTCAATCATCTTGAATGAATATAAAGCTTGCTTCAGGTAGAGTCGATTTACCAGCGATTTGGTCATGTACAAACTTTCAAGTTTCACCCATAACCCTGATGCCGTCGTCTCCTTCTCCACTGCTGTTAATTCAGCATTCATGGCTGCCTCTCCCTTCAACGCTTCCAAGCAGCCCTGCTGAACCAGTAGGGCTTTCATCTTCAAGCGCCACAGACCGAAATCATTCACTCCGGTGAACTTTTCAATCTCATACTTTGTTGAAGGCATCTTCTCCACGCTCACCGCACCAATTTGTTGCGAATTCAATACCAAGAACAAAGTATAAAACAAGAGATGAATAAAGAACAAGGAAGAAGAAGAACACAAGAATTAGTTATAACTGCTATTCTTTTACTTTCTCTTAGAAAACAAGATTACAAGTTTACAATAATAACAAATAACCTCTCTCACCCTAAATTAGGATTTGCTTTGTACAATGATGAGAGACTAGTATGTTATTTATAATAAAACCTAACAAACTAACTAATGGGCTTTTTCCACAAGGCCCATTACACAAGCCAACTTAATAAACAAGCTAACTTAACAAATTAGGGTTTAAACACTAAAATCTAATTTAACATGCTAACAACCCTAGCATCTTCGACACAAGCATATGAACAACCTTCGACTTCATGCTTAATCCTGTCGAACCAAGAAGCTACCCTTCGACCATACTAGAGTTCGATCCAATATCTCACAACATGGATGAAAGGTTTTCACAAAGCAATTCAGACACCTAAACCTAACATGCTTTCTCATATCTTCTAAACCCCAGTTTTACGCTTACTTTAATTTGTTACAGTTTCACTCTAATTCTTAACAAACCACAAACCCCCATGATATTTTGTTCAATTGAATAATTATAGAGCTTATATTTCCTACGCATTCCTCAAGATCGATACTTGGGATTGACCCCTATTATTACTACATCGGTGAAAATATTACACTTGCTAATTTTTTGATCAGTTGGTCATTAACAATTCTTCTCTTACAATTGTCAAAGGAGTGACATATGCAGTTAAAATGAGTGCAATAGTCTGATAATATTTCATATTCTACCTCTACAAAAAAGGAAAATCCCACCCTTTCAACAAGCACATCATACCTTAGTTCCTTAAATAAGCTCAAGTCTATTTGTACCCAAATAAAGTGTTCAAACACTCTATCAAAAGACGATCAATTAGATCTTGAGTCAATATAGATTGGTGTACCAATACTAGTAGAAATCTCAAAGAGGATCTTGGGCCTCCAATATTCTTGGGAATTACCATGAATTCAAATCCACACTTGTATCGATGTCTGTTATAGAAAAAAGGGAACAAAGTCTTTACATTAAGGGAAAAATTTAATAAAACAAAATTTAAATTCCACGAGATAACTGACCTAACACGTGAGATATCTTCTAGGTAGCATAAAGAGAATTCAAAGTATCCTTTCCCCAACGAAGTTACTCCCACTTGTCAATGATGTTCCAACTTAAAGATAACTTAAGAAACAAGTTAATCATAGGGAATGGAGTCAAGCCCAAATCACTTTATCATGAAGATTATGCTTGCTAGCTTAACTAGTATTCATCTTCTAGGATAACGATAACTATCATATTCCCTTTCACACAAGGTTTTGGTAACTGACTTAAAGGAATGTTACAAACGCTATTAACAACTTTAGAAAATAATTTCAAACTATTAGGTTTAGTTGGTTTGATGACAAGTGAAAGATTTGGTTTTCAACGTCAAAGAGGTAACTCCATATTCTAATTGGTAAATACATTATGGAAGAAAAAGGTGTAAGGCGGTTTCATTTTTAGGTCAACAATGTTCAAAGGTGGGACCCCCCCCCCCTCTCTCTCTCTAACATTTCTCCATCAAATTAGGTTTTGGATAAAAAATAAGAAATTATATTTACTTATGTGTTTCTTACAATTATAAATACAATATGAAATATAATTTTGTCGATGCAAAACTTTCTCTTTTAGACGTGACTCAAATTTTACTTACATTATTTAAAATATTTAGAATTCAGATAATAGACGTGGCACAAATTTAAATAATAAAATCGTTATTGTTATAACAGCTGATTAGTGTCGATTCGTACTAGTTTTTACTTCTACCCTATTTGTGTGTAAGCAACTTAAATATTACGATTGTGTATTGAATGGATATGGATGATTAATTGTATTGATAATGACTTTTTTTTGGTTCAGATTCATGTCACATTTATTCTATTATTTGCATTCTGGCTATCTATATGTATTTGAGTCTCTCTTGAAAATAACTAAGTTAAAACATTTCGGAATGATTCATCTAAAATGTTTTGGTCATGAGAATGGCATATAGGAAAGACCAATTCGATACTATAGATGTCTACGAGAATGACTTGCAAACTAGTCATTTATACCTTACCAAAATAACTTTTGAAAGCTTTAGAACATGAAAAAAAACAACTAGAAGAATCCTTATGAAAAGTGTTTGGAAAGATCCTTTCTAAAAGGATCAAATTAGAAATTTAGGGATCTTCAAAATTATTAAGGGATCAACATTTAAATTTCAACACAATCATTAAAATTTCATACTCTTCTATGAGTAAATTTTATGTAAATAACCAAATTTTTAAGTTTAAATACCAAACTAACCATCCTTTCTCGATAATTCCTAATATATCCATGTTTCAAAGAAGAAAAAAAATTAAAGAGGAGGCGCGCCAATTGAATTTGTGCCTTCTATATTTTTTCTATTTTTCCCGCTATTTGTGGATTTTCTTACAGATTTGATTTTACTGCGGATTTACTTGCAGATTTACCTGCGGATTTTTGAGTTTTTTCTGCGTAAATTGACAAGTAAATCCACAGATAAATTAAATCTGCAGGAAAATCCGTAGGTAGTTGAAAAAAGTTTAAAAAAATATAGGAGGTACCACTTCAATTGGCATCTCTTTTTTAATTTATTTTTCTAAACATGATTATATTGAAAATCATGGAAAAAGATTGGTTAGCTTGGTATTAAAATCTAAACACTTGTTTATTTACAAAAAAAAGTTCCCTCTACGATGAAATAAAATTTGCCTTCTTCATATTAATTCCAACTAGATTGAGACCCGCACGATGCGCGAGACATTGATGGATTTTTCTAAGGTAATATTGGATTATATATTTTTCAATTTTGTTTAGTATAATAAGCATTGTAATTGAGACATTAAGATGAAGAGTAAAAGCGAGAGAACAATTTTAAATGAAAAAAAAAGTTTGAAATATAGAAATGATAAATAAGACGCTGCTATTTAAATTTTAAAATGTGAAATAAGTGTAAAAAAAATTCAATAATTTTGTTTTATATTTCCTTTTATTTACTTTTCCAATATTTTTTAAAATTTTAAATCTTTATCATTTTATGGATGTGAGAAATTCTACATTCGAATGACTCAAACTCTATGCAACAAATCATCATAGTTAAAATTTTTAATAATTTTGTTTCATATTTCCTTTCTTTTTTTTCTTTTCAATATTTTCAAAAATGTTAAATCTTCATTATTTTATTGACAGATGAAATTCTACATTCAAAGACTCAAACATTTTATTAATTTTGCTTTATGTTTATTTTTTCTTTTTTCACTCGAAATTTAATGATTTGAGGAATAAAATTTAAATTTGTATTATATTGACTTAAATAATATAATTATATTAAATAAACAAATATAATTTTTTTTCAAAAATAAATTAATAATGATGAAATAGATGAAAAGATTAAAAAAATATAAAATATTATTTTAAAGTTTATAAAATTATTTTCTATTAAAGTTACTAGTAATTAGTTAAATTAATAGATTTTTGTACTTAGTGAGTGTTGAATCCATAACCTCTAATATAGAATAAACTTTTTTAAAAAATGAATATAAATTTTTAGAGGTGCCACGTAAAAATATATTTTGATGTGGCATAATTATATTTGATGTGACATATTTTAGATGACATGGACATGATTCGCGGTTCAGATTTAATATATATAATAGATCTCTTAAAACTCTTACAATTACAAATATATTTCAAAATACAATAAATAAAGAGAAAATATTATTTTATAATTTTGTCTTATTTAATAAATTTCTTTGAATAAAAAAATTACCCTAAACTGTAAGGTAGTTTACAAAATCATTGAAAGTTTAATTTTTATTTTTTATTATGCTAGTTATGAGTATTTATCAATAATATTTTTTCTTTTAATTAAAAAATGCTAATGGGTCTCCTAAAGGGCATTTGTTTAGAAATGAAACATAATAATAATAATAATAATAATAATAATAATAATAATAATAATAATAATAATAATAATAATAATAATAATAATAATAATAATAATAATAATAATAATAATAATAATAATAATAATAATAATAATAATAATAATAATAATAATAATAATAATAATAATAATAATAATAATAATAATAATAATAATAATAATAATAATAATAATAATAATAATAATAATAATAATAATAATAATAATAATAATAATAATAATAATAATAATAATAATAATAATAATAATAATAATAATAATAATAATAATAATAATAATAATAATAATAATAATAATAATAATAATAATAATAATAATAATAATAATAATAATAATAATAATAATAATAATAATAATAATAATAATAATAATAATAATAATAATAATAATAATAATAATAATAATAATAATAATAATAATAATAATAATAATAATAATAATAATAATAATAATAATAATAATAATAATAATAATAATAATAATAATAATAATAATAATAATAATAATAATAATAATAATAATAATAATAATAATAATAATAATAATAATAATAATAATAATAATAAATAATAATAATAATAATAATAATAATAATAATAATAATAATAATAATAATAATAATAATAATAATAATAATAATAATAATAATAATAATAATAATAATAATAATAATAATAATAATAATAATAATAATAATAATAATAATAATAATAATAATAATAATAATAATAATAATAATAATAATAATAATAATAATAATAATAATAATAATAATAATAATAATAATAATAATAATAATAATAATAATAATAATAATAATAATAATAATAATAATAATAATAATAATAATAATGTCATGAAGATTGTGTAGTCAGTTTTTTAAAAGTTTGAAAGATGTTCCTTTCAAGTTCAACACAAAACTTCTTTTCTTTTACTTAATTAATTATAATTTTGTAAAAAATAGTTTAAAATTTTCTCTTACATATAAAAATAACTATATTTTTAATGTGTAAAATAGTAAAAGAATTTATAATAACTTAGAATTGTAAGAGTATCAAATTATATTTATTTACATGTTTCTCATTATCATAAATACAAACAAAATATAATATTATAAGAACTATGAACTTAATATTAATTAAAAATGAAATTTATTTTAAAACAAATTTTTAACAAAATTGACATTTATTTTTTAAAAAAGAATGAAGAGAATGTTAATCTCAAATATAATGGTGTGACTAACAATTTTCTTGTTCTTTCAAATTCGTCATGGTCCATTCTATTTCTAATGGGCTAGTAAGTCCTAATAAGAAGTCCAACGCAACTCTCTTTACATGGGCTTCATTGCACTTCATCATCTAATTCCTTTTCCTTAATGATAAAAACATCCAACTCTTTTAATCATCTTTTATTACTTCTCCTATACTATAGCACCATGATTCAGTAATCAATATTTCCAATCTATAAAACCATAATAATTGAATTAAAAAAAAAATTATTTGTCATAATAAGAATTCCAATGAATTTATTACTTAAATTTGTGTAGTAAGATTTCAGATGTTTACTTAAACTTCTGTGTACGTCTATTTTGCAATAATAATATATGGATGTACCAACTAATTAATTTTCATATTGTCAAAAAATGGCATTTAAGTTTCATATTAAGAAACAACTAATTGCAAAATAGTTTGGTGAAAGTTAGGGGTTTTCCCATGTTAAATTTTCTATTAGAAGGTATTTATGTTTTAATGCATTTTCTTTCGACATAAGTTGGTGATGTAAGGAAAGTTATATGGAGAGAATTATGATGTTATTTATAACATGTTATATCATATAATTATTAAAGTAATTGTAGTTTAAAATTTATTTTGAAAGAAATTTATAATGGTAGGGATCTCATTTAAACCTCTTTACACATTCTCTTACTTTAACATCAGAGTGTCTTAATATGTACACCACCCTTCACTTGAACAAGGAGGAAACGAAAGGATTGAGAGAAGATTGAAGCAACAAGCTTGGAGATCACATAACCAAGGTTTTAAAAAACGGCATGTGACTGTGAAAACGATTGCGACAAAACAGTTTTGACAAATACAAATCCTGATACCGTTATCATTGTTTTCTACATTAAAGAACAAATTACGATTAATTCAGACCACAACGACCGCAATTAATGTTGCGACACTTGTACTATCAAGAAGACTCACTCATCGACAACGCTTGTTTCTCCTAGTCATAGTCAAGAAGTGAGGCTTCTCGAGAAGCTCTTACAAGAAAAATGCCTAACGAAAATGTGCTACAACTCCCCTTCACTATTCATATTAATGATTAGTCGATATAAAGAAAGTTTTGACTTCATATGATGGAAGAATACAATGAAAATTTGGATTATCAAGGGCATATATAATTTCTTTCAACACTAGAATGGTATTCCAAAGTGTACTTGATGCCCTAAAGTAAAAATTATTACGATGCACCATGAAAAGATCTGCTTTCATATGGTTCTCCAACCTCCATTAAAAATTTGTTAAATTATGGAAGCAGCTTGGTGACATGTTTATTTCCAATTTACGAAGCGTCAAATAACTTAGAAGAATTTGACTTTCCTAATTCGTTTTAGAGTAAGATCAAAATTCCTTCTTAGATCCACATCCAATTTACGAAGTGTCAAATAACGTATGAGATATGCTAAGATCAAAAACTTAAATCCACATGTGGCCTTGGTGTCAATTTGAAACCAATGTCATTCTTAGATTCTCTATAACCCAGGCTTGTAGATACATGACGCTAGGGATAGTTTTTCTTGTAGTGAGACGAACCAAAGAGAAGAACATGTGAGTGCATATTTACAGAGCAAGTAGTCACAACCAAGAGAGGGGAATATAAAAATATATTCTAAGAATAGTCTAAATCAAGGTAGATCACGTGATATATTAAAGGATCATGGAAATAAGTACTTCACCAACTTCATTCCCTTGAGGCCCTGACGGAGAGGCCTGAGATGATATTTAGAAAATCCCACGACTCTAAACTAAGCATTCACCCATAACATAAAGATTCGAATCTAGAATGGATAAAATAGTGTATTGCGAGTGCTAGAGGATACCCAAACATTTCACTAATGAGTGCCAAAGTTTGAAAATACATATTAAAAAGCTAATCTAGTATGCATATATACGAAATTGTTGAAAAGAAGAGTTGATCCCATGATACAAATAGATCATGACCTCAAATGAGAAAATCTATGTCACCAGAGCCTCAAATAAAATTGTAAAGTCCAAAAAACAGGCATACTAGGAATGAAACATGGGTACGAAGAACAACACCTCCACCAAGGGACTTCAGCCTCATATTAGGATATCAATATGAGGAGTGACTTCCAATAGTGTCTTGAAAATACCCACTAAGAATATATGGCAAGTATACCATATATCGTGAAATTGTGTTCTTCAAACAGAAAGATGTCAAACATAATTTCTGACAAAATGTGTGTGACAATGTACCTACGTAACAGATAAAATAATGGAAAATGGGTTCCCCAAATGTGTTCAAACGATTAATAAGATGTATGAACCTCTTTTGCATATCGGAAATGGATTTACCATTATTCGTATGAAAGAGTTCAAATTCTTGTGTTAAAGTATTTATTATAGCTAGCTTGACATCACTTGTGCTCTCATGGGCAACTTGCAATGTGTGCCACATAGCCCTTGCGGTCGTACAATGTGAAATACGATAATATTCATCAACCCCCAAAGAGGAGATTAATATATTTTTCGCTTTCCAATCATATGAGTACTTTTCTCATCTTCCGCGTCCCAATTTGCTTCGGGTTTAGGAATCGTAATGCCATCCTTATTGGTTATTCTTATTTCAAACGGAACATTTAGGATAGTTTTCCATACATTCCTATCAATATAGTTGATATGAACGCGTATACAATCCTTCCAATAGCCATAGTTTTCACTGTTAAAAACTGGAGCTCTATTATACGCCCCTTTAGGTTCGAAAGCCATTTTTCTAAGAAGTGTTTTTCAAAACAAGGAATAAACCAGAGCTCTTGATGCCACTTGTTAGACGCTAGGCTACGATCTAGAGGGGGGGGGGAATAGATCCCACTTAAAAAATTATTCGTTTTTAAATTATTTTAAAAAATGGCTTGCAGAAGCACTTTAGGATCGACTTGCGTCTATTCTGAACCGCTATTGATAGAATCTGATATGCGACTAAACCTTTAATAAATGTGAAGGAGTGAAAAACACTTAGAAAGGGGGGGATTGAAAAAGTGTAACTCAAAAACTTGGAAGATAAAATCAATGAACACAATTATTTTTATCCTCGTTCGTTGTTAACCAAACTACTCCAGTCCACCCCTGACAAGGTGATTTACCTCAACTGAGGATTTAATCCACTAATCTAACTGATTACAATGGTTATCCACTTAGATATCCTCTAAGTCTTCTAGAGTCTACAGATCACAACTTGATCACTCTAGGAATTCCTTTTACAATCAATGTAAAAATAAATGTTTACAAGAGTATAACTTGCTTCTAATAAAGCTGTAATCACAACACTAATATTTCTCTTAAGTTCTAATTCTTAACACTCGCTAAGATATTACAAAGTTGTGAGGTTGAAGATGAAGTTCTTTTTGCTTTTCAGTTTGACAGTGTTTCTGTAAGTTTGCGCAAGAGTGTTCTAGCTGCTTCTGAATGGAACTTCTATATATAGGCGCTTGAGAGGAAATGACCGTTGGGAGCATTTAATGCTTTGCGTGAATAGTACAGCGCTGTATTTAATGTTTCACACTTTTGTCAACAACCTCGAGCCATGCTTTTACTGCTATTACTGACTTTGCCTTTTGTAGCTTCTAACGTTCCTTTTGTCAGTCAAAGATTTGACGTTATAGCCTTTTCATCTTGTACTTTCTTCAGGACTCAGAATGTGTTGAATAGACGTTTGAATTTCAGAGTTTCTAGCCTTGGTGCAGATGCAACTTCTGTCTTCAGACTTGAAGTTCTTTGAGCGTGATACCATCAGAGCTTCAGAGCTTCTACTTCTGACAGCCATCTTCTGATGCTTTCCAGTTCATGTTCTGATTCTGCAGGACCATCTTCTGATGTCTTTCCAGACCATGTTCTGATGAAGCCATACAGAACTTCTGGGTCAGTGCTTCTGATTGCTGATTTGTGCATACTCTTTTATACCTTTCCTGAAATGGAAAACGTAAAGGATTAGAGTACCACATTGTCTTATACAAAATTCATACTTAATGTTATCATCAAAACTAAGAATATTGATCAGAACATTTCTTGTTCTAACAATCTCCCCCTTTTTAATGATGACAAAAACATACAGAATTGATATGAATTTGTATCCAGAATATCAGATGAAAAAGACAATACACAGATATAGCGTAAAGCATATAATTCAGAGTGTGTGAATATGTTTCCCCCTGAGATTAACAATCTCCCCCTGAAATTAATACTAGAAGAATTTATAAATAAAAGACTTCCCTGAGTATTTTTCCATTTCAGTTGAGACTTTCACGTTGAACTTGAACTTCAGAACATTCAAAGCTTCTCTTCAGAGCTTCCATTGGACAGCTTCAGAGCTTTGAATTTCTCTTTGAGATCTTCTTGTATCAGAGCTCAATATCTTCAGCCTTCTATTGGAGCTTTAAGTTTAACAAAGCAATGCTTGCTTCTGATCTTGAATCTTTAGAGCACTAAGCTTGCTTCAATTCTTTAAGAGCTTTTCTTTAGAATTGCTTTTCCCCATGTATTTGCTTCTCATATTGAGCTTGTCCAGAATATCACATTCCTGCAAAAACTATCAAAGAAAAAGAGCTTGCAATATATGTTAGGAATGTTGAAACTTAAGCCCAGCAACTGATATTATAAATCAATTCAATTATCACGTTTCTCCCCCTTTTTGTCATAACATCAAAAAGTATAAAAGATTCAGATGAAAGACACAATAAAATGAAGAGAGAAAAGATAAGATTTCATTAATAATCAGAAGAGAGAATACAAAGCAGATGCAGCAAATGGATGCAAAAACAAAAAAAGCCAACTAAGACACAAGACAGACTACGACTGGCTAAACTTAGAAGCTAAGGCGGCCAGAAGGTTCTTAACCTCAAAAGTGTCTTCATCTTTATTTCTTGGAGGTTTCTTCTTGGTTCTTCATCCAAGTTCTGAACTCTGCATTGGTGTCATCTTGCTTGTCCAAACGACTAGTTAAGGTAGCTTGATTCTGTTGGAGTTCCTTCAGAGTGTTCAACAGAACAGAGGTAGAAGGACCAGCAAAAGAAGCATCCAAGCTATTATCCAGAACAGGATGAGCAGCATCAGCTTCAACCATTTGAACATCTTCTTCATTTTCCTCAGCAGGAATATCTTCAGCAGATTGTTCTTTAAAGACTGGAATCTCAGGTTCTGGAGGATACTCAACTTCTGGGTAAACCATATCAGGATCCTTCTCCAGAGGGTTCTCCCTGAACCAGTTGAACAACAACTGAAAATCTCCAGTCAGAACTTTGTATGGATGTGGCTTCCATACAACCATTGCCAGAGTATTTTCTTCTTTTAACTCATCAACAAACTGCTTCTCTTCCAGAGGCTTCCAGTTGGTGATTGGATGATAGTACTTTCCATCATCATACTCCAAAAAGAGTCCAGCAGGACCAGGAGCAGCAGCCAAACAGTCTTTCTGAAGATCCAGAAACTCAGCCTGTACTTCCTCACCAAAAGCTCTCCAGAGCTTTCCAGCAGCTACATGATCCAGCTTGGAGTCATGAGCAACTTTGAAAGCATCTAACCCTGTCCGTACCTTATACTTTAATAATTCAAAACGAATATCAACAGAGGGTTTATGAGGGTTGATTCTGAGACGGGTGATAGGAGAGTCTGGGTTAAGAATAAAATAAGGTTCAGGTTCTCTAGAGAACAAAGCAGAGGTGGTTGAAGAGGATATAGAGGATGATGAATCTGCGGTGGAGGTAGATGAAGGGTCATTTATTTGTGAGATTGCTGAAGGAATGGAAATGGTTGAATGACGTTGATTAGTGGAGAATAAGTTTTCAGAAGGAATAGTTGGAAAGATGACATTCAGAGGTTGAGGGTTCAGAGTTGGTTCAGAATGAAGAGGATAGTTTCTTTTAGAGGTGGTGGAAGAAGATGGAATTTCAGAAGAAGATGGTCTTTTCTGAGTTAGAAGGTCAGAGGAAGAATGTAAACCAGAGGTGTCTACAAGATCTTCTATAAGCTTCTGAAGTTGTTCAGAAGTTCTGGGTATTTTCAGGGATTCTGTTGATACTTGTTCAGAATTAGTATTATTAGGTACAGAATCAGAGATAACAATACCTGAAGGTTTCTTTTGCTTCTTAGCTTTCTTTGGAGCAGCACCTTCATCAGTAACTTTTCTCTTCAGCTTCTTCTGTTTCTTCTTCTTATCCTTTTTCTTTAACTCATCCAAAGATCGAAGAGTTCTTCCACGAATCCAAGCAGCGTAAACTTCTGACTGGTCTCTTACACAAGATTCCAGATAAAGTTGAACAGATTCTGACAGATCTTCCTTGAACATTTGAGAGAATTCAGCAACTGGAGTTCTTCTTGTCAGAATATCAGGAATCACCTTTGGAGTGGAGATCACCTTCTTAATCAACTGCATTATTCTCAGAGTGTTAGCAGCTAGAGTACTCCCACTAACAACCATCAGATCTTGAATAGAGCTAGTTGCTCTCAGAGTATCAATCAGACCACTCTCAGCCAGAATGTCTGATATCAACCTTCCCATTGGAATGGTGTTCTTCTTAAGCTTGGGATACTTCAAACATTCAGCTTCTTTAGATTCTTTCATATGTGTCCTCAGATAATTGAACAGAACTTGAGGCAAGTTGATTTTCATACCCTTTCCAATACAGTACAGAAGATACTGCTGATCTTGGCTGATGTAGGTTGCAGAATTTGTAGCTTTTCTGTGATTGAAAGATCCCAGAATGATCTTCGTCCAAAATCTGTAATGAGGCTTCAGATCAGTGGTATGAGGAGAGTTTATTCCAGTGGTAAATAACTCTGGATGGACTACTTCCCAATTAGTTCTTCCAGGAAGAGAGCCAGTTATTCCACCCATATCTTGGAGATTGAATAACGTCCTTATCAGTTTCTCAGAAATAACCACTTCTTGCCCTAACACAAAAGAGATAATGGCATTTGATGTTAGAGTAGCATCAGTCTAAAACTCCTTAACCAATAAAGGATAAACCGGTCTAATAAGACGATCAAAGAAGTTTTCCCATCCTTGAATCATCATACTTGTCTTGATGTCGAACTGATGTGCCTGAAGATTTTCAAAATCCACCATGAGTTCACAGAGAACTTCTATATCTTCATACGTAATCAAACAAGTCTTCAAAGGAGACTGTTGTTGCTGTTGTTGTTCTTGTTCATGTTGTTGAGACGACGAGATCTTGCGTTGAGTATTTGATGAAGAAGCCATTGAAGCACAACTGAGATTTCTAGGTTTCTTTACTTTAGGGTTTTTGAAAAGGGGGGAGAAGAGGTAGAAATGCATAAACAAAGATATGATGAATGCGTGAAAAGAGGGAAAATGAATGTGAGATGTGTTTAAATAGCCACGGACTTGAAACAAAATGCAATGAAATTCTGAGAATGAACAGTTACAGAATGTAGAGAATCAATCACAATTAATGTTGAATGACGTTAGGAGAGATAACGTGAAATTTGAAAAGATTTGCATAGTTACCTTGGGCGGCGTCTCATCAACTATACGCATGCTTGTCCTTTCAGAATGAACATGTGGTCATCATTTGGAATAGCTGGTGACAACTGTTTTGATCTAACAGAAGTTCTGGATCAACTTAGACATATGAAACGTTAGCAATAACAGATTCAGAGGATCTAAATGATCAAACATAATCAGAACATCTGATAAGAAAATAAATAAGCATTTCAAATCTAATCCATATACCAGATCTTCTCAACACATTCATTCTGGGCATAAATCCATACTGATGTTCTTCAGAATGAACTTAAACCTATCTTCAGCAAGGGGTTTTGTGAAAATATCAGCCCACTGATGTTCTGTATCCACAAAGTTTAAAGAAAGAGCACCCTTCCTAACATAGTCCCTAATGAAGTGATGTTTAATCTCAATATGTTTAGCTTTAGAATGTAAGATAGGATTCTTAGATAAACAAATAGCAGAAGTATTATCACAGAATATAGGAATGTTACTCTCATATATCTGATAGTCTTCTAGCTGACTTTTCATCCAGAGCATCTGTGTACTACATCCAGCAACAGCAACATATTCTGCTTCTGTAGTAGAGAGTGCAATGGTAGCTTGCTTCTTGTTGTACCAGGAGATCAGGTGACTACCCAGAAACTGACAGCTTCCAAAATTAATTTTCCTTTCAACTCTATCTCCAGCGTAATCAGCATCACAATATCCTACTAAGTTGTATTCTTCAAATCTTCTGTAGACTAAACCAACATTAGTAGTACCTTTCAGATACCTAAGAATTCTCTTAACATCAGTTAAGTGAGACTCTCTAGGATCTGATTGGAATCTAGCACACAAGCATACACTAAATAAAATATCAGGTCTAGAAGCAGTAAGATATAGAAGAGATCCTATCATACCTCTGTAGATCTTCTGATCTACCTTCTTGCTTACCTCATCCTTACCTAATACACACGTTGGATGCATTGGAGTCTTTTCTTCTTTGCTTTCAGCCAGATTTAACTTCTTTAGAAGCTCTTTAACATACTTGGTCTAATGAACATAAGTTCCTTCAGAAGTTTGATTGATCTGAATGCCTAGGAAGTACTTTAGTTCTCCCATCATGCTCATCTCAAATTCTGCCTGCATAGACTTAGCAAACTCCTTTCCAAGTGTAGCATTAGATGTTCCAAATATAATATTATCAACATAAATTTGGCAAATTAAAATATCCTTTTTAAAGGTTTTATAGAAGAGAGTTGTGTCTACTTTTCCTCTAGTGAAACCATTATCCAGAAGGAAAGAACTTAATCTTTCATACCAAGCTCTGGGAGCTTGCTTCAAACCGTATAATGATTTCTTTAGTTTAAAAACATGTTCTGGAGACTTAGAGTCTTCAAAACCAGGAGGTTGGTGGACATAAACTTCTTCATCTATATAACCATTTAAAAAGGCACTCTTAACATCCATCTGCTACAGAGTGATGTTATTCTGAGTGAAAAATGAAATTAATAATCGAATAGATTCTAACCTGGCCACTGGTGCAAAGGTTTCTGTATAGTCAATACCTTATTGCTGACTATAGCCCTGAGCAACCAGTCTGGCTTTGTTTCTGATTACCTCACCTTTCTCACTCAGCTTGTTTATGAAGACCCATTTAGTTCCAATGATGTTAAATCCTTTAGATCTTGGAACCAGATCCAAGACATCATTCCTTGTAAACTGATTAAGCTCTTCTTGCATGGCAATTATCCAGACAGTATCTTCCAGAGCTTGATCAACAGAAGTTAGCTCAATCAAAGACACTAGACCAAATTGACATTCTGCATTGTTCTTAAGGAATGCTCTTGTTCTGATGGGATCATCTTTCTTTCCAATGATAACATCTTCTAGATGAGCAGAGTTGAGTCTAGAAGATCTTCTGAGTGTTGGCTCTTCAGATATTTTGAGATTTTCTAAAGAAGCTGCAACTTGATCTTCTGATACCTCTTTACTCTTGGGTTCTTCATGATCGGAGTTAGATATATTTATATCTGCAAAATTCTCAAACTGCTTTGGCTTCTCAAGACCAAGCTTATCATCAAATCTGATATTAATTGATTCTTCAACTACCAGAGTTTCAGTATTGTATACTCTGTAGCCTTTTGAGCGTTCAAAATATCCAAGTAGAAAACACTTCTGAGCTTTAGAATCAAACTTATGCAGATGATCCTTAGTATTCAGAATATAGCATACACATCCAAATGGATGGAAATAAGAAATTTTGGGCTTTCCGTTCTTCCACAATTCATAAGGAGTCTTATTTAGAATAGGTCTTATAGAGATTCTATTCTAAATATAACACGCTGTGTTAATTGCTTCTGCCCAGAAATGCTTAGCCATATTTGTCTCATTAATCATGGTTCTGGCCATTTCTTGTAGAGTCGTATTCTTTCGTTCTACAACTCCATTTTGCTGTGGAGTTCTAGGACAAGAGAAATCATGGGCAATACCATTTTCTTTGAAATAAATTTCAAAGAATCTGTTCTCAAATTCACCACCATGATCACTTCTGACCTTTATGATTTTGCATTCCTTCTCAGATTGAATCTGAGTGCAGAAGTTAAAGAACACAGTATGTGACTCATCCTTGTGTTTCAAGAACTTTACCCATGTCCATCTGCTATAGTCGTCTACGATGACTAATCCATATTTTTCCCTCTGATTGATGTTGTATTGACTGGGCCAAAAAGATCAATGTGCAGAAGTTCTAGCGGCGTAGAGGAAGAGGCAACATTTTTAGACTTGAATGCAGGTTTTGAAAACTTTCCTTTCTAACATGCTTCGCAAAGAGCATCTGATTTATATTTCAGATTAGGGAGTCCTCTGACCAGATTAAGTTTGTTAATCTGAGAAATCTTTCTCAAACTAGCATGACCTAATCTTCTGTGCCAGACCCACTGCTCTTCGCTAACAGACATAAGGCAAGTAACCTTTTGATTCTTAAGATCTGAAAGATCAATCTTATGAATGTTGTTCTTTCTCTTGCCTGTAAATAGGATTGGGCCATCCTTCTGACTAATAGCTTTACAAGACTTTTGATTAAAAATTATGTCATAACCATTGTCACTTAATTGACTTATGGACAATAAGTTATGAGCTAATCCATCTACTAAAAGAACATTAGTTATAAAGGGAGAGTTACCAATGCATATGGTTCCAGAGCCAATGATTTTGCCCTTCTGGTTCCCTCCAAACTTTACTTCTTCAGTAGATTTAAGTTCCAAGCTTTGGAACATAGACCTTCTTCCTGTCATGTGTCGTGAGCACCCAGAGTCCAGGTACCATGACATGTTTTCCTTTGTCTTTTGAGCCTTGAAGGAGATCTGCAACAGGAATTATCTTTTCCTTAGGTACCCACATTCTTTTGGGTCCTTTTGGGTTAGTTCTTCTCAAGTTCTGATTGAACTGATATTTAGCATGAGGTTTAACATAAGATTTTCTAGATTGTGTAGCAACATATTTCTTTGTGTGTGTTATGTGGAAACTCTTAGAGTGAGATGTGTTCTTAATATCATGAGAATGGCCATACTTGAATTGTTCATACAAAGGTTTGTATTTGATAATCATCTCATCAACAGGTTCAAGTTTATATGGGGTTTCACCCTCAAAGCCTATGTCTATTCTCTTGTTTCCACTTACTCCATATATCATAGAGGCTAGCTGACTTCTGCCTATATCTCTAGATAAGAACTTTCTGAAGCTTCAGTCATATTCCTTCAGAATATTATTAGTACTTGGAACAGACTTTTCTGAACTTGAAGATGATTTAACATATTTGGTTAATTTTAAAACTTTTTCCTTAAGTTCAGAATTTTCTATTTCAAGCCTCTTAGTTTCAGATTCAAAGAGCTTTTTAAGCTTTTTGTATTTGATACTAAGTTGACTTTTAACTTCCAGAAGTTCAGATAAGCTGGAAACAAGGTCTTCTCTAGTAAGTTCAGAAAATACCTCATCAGAGTTTGAATCAGAAGTAGACTCTTCACCAGCATCAATTGTTGCCATCAGTGCTATGTTGGCCTGCTCATCTTCAGAGTCTGACTCTTGATCAAAAGAGTCTGCATCCCAAGTAGCCATTAAGCCTTTCTTCTTTTAAAAATTTTTCTTGGGCTTCTCCCTCTGAAGCTTTGGACATTCATTTTTGTAGTGTCCAGGCTCTTTACATTCATAGCACGTCACCTTCTTTTTGCTTGATCTTCTGTGTTCAGAAGATTCTCCCTTCTCAGGTCTTTTGAAGTTCTTGAACTTTCTCTGCTTGCTTTTCCAGAGTTGATTTACTCTTCTGGATATCAGAGACAGTTCATCTTCTTCTTCTTCTGACTCTGACTGGTCAGATTCTTCTTCTTCAACCTGAAAAGCGTTAGTGCATTTTTTATTATTAGATTTTAATGCAATATACTTACCTTTCTTTTGAGGCTCATTTGCATCCAGCTCGATCTCGTGACTCCTTAGGGCACTTATCAGCTCTTCAAGAGACACCTCATTCAGATTCTTGGCAATCTCGAATGCAGTCACCATGGGTCCCCATCTTTTGGGTAAGCTTCTGATGATCTTCTTTACATGATCAGTTGTGGTGTAGCCTTTATCTAGCACTCTCAATCCAGCAGTCAGAGTCTGGAATCTTGAAAACATTTCTTCAATGTTCTCATCTTCCTCCATCTTGAATGCTTCATACTTCTGGATTAGAGCAAGAGCTTTGGTCTCCTTTACTTGAGCATTACCCTCATGAGTCATCTTTAAGGATTCAAAGATATCATGAGTTGTTTCTCTATTTTTTATCTTCTCATACTTAGCATGAGAGATAGCATTTAGCAATATGGTCCTTGACTTGTGATGATTCTTGAATTCTTTCTTTTGGTCATCACTCATAGCTTGTCTTGGAATCTTGACTCCACGAGTGTTTACAGGATGTGTGTAACCATCCAACACTAAGTTCCATAAGTCACCATCTTGACAAAGAAAGTAACTTTCAAGTCTATCTTCCAATACTCAAAGTTTTCACCATCAAAGACTGGTGGTCTATTGTAACCATTGAAGCTATTGCTTCCATTGTTACCATTGTTGTTTTGTTAAGGAGTAGGAGTAGATGAAGATGTTTCAACCATTTTGATTTAGTGTTTTTCTCCCTGAATCTTTTGTCTAACACGGTTAAGTGCTTGCACCTAGAACCGGTGCTCTGATGCCAATAGAAGGAGTGAAAAACACTTAGAAAGGGGGGGATTGAATAAGTGTAACTCAAAAACTTGGAAGATAAGAACAATGAACACAATTATTTTTATCCTCATTCGTTGTTAACCAAACTACTCCAGTCCACCCCTGACAAGGTGATTTACCTCAACTGAGGATTTAATCCACTAATCCAACTGATTACAATGGTTATCCACTTAGATACCCTCTAAGTCTTCTAGAGTCTACAGATCACAACTTGATCACTCTAGGAATTCCTTTTACAATCAATGTAAAAATAAATGTTTACAAGAGTATAACTTGCTTCTAATAAAGCTGTAATCACAACACTGATATTTCTCTTAAGTTCTAATTCTTAACACTCACTAAGATATTACAAAGTTGTGAGGTTGAAGATGAAGTTCTTTTTGCTTTTCAGTTTGACAGCGTTTCTGTAAGTTTGCGCAAGAGTGTTGTAGCTGCTTCTGAATGGAACTTCTATATATAGGCGCTTGAGAGGAAATGACCGTTGGGAGCATTTAATGCTTTGCGTGAATAGTACAGCACTGTATTTAATGTTTCACACTTTTGTCAACTACCTCAAGCCATGCTTTTGCTGCTATTACTGACTTTGCCTTTTGTAGCTTCTAACGTTCCTTTTGTCAGTCAGAGATTTAACGTTATAATCTTTTCATCTTGTACTTTCTTCTGGACTTAGAATGTGTTGAATAGACGTTTGAATTTCAGAGTTTCCAGCTTTGGTGTAGATGCAACTTCTATCTTCAGACTTGAAGTGCTTTGAGCGTGATACCATCAGAGCTTCAGAGCTTCTACTTCTGACAACCATCTTCTGATGCTTTCTAGTTCATGTTCTGATTCTGCAGGACCATCTTCTGATGTCTTGCCAGACCATGTTCTGATGAAGCCATCCAGAACTTCTGGGTCAGTGCTTCTGAACGCTGATTTGTGCACACTCTTTTATACTTTTCCTGAAATTGAAAACATAAAGGATTAGAGTACCACATTGTGTTATAAAAAATTCATACTTAATGTTATCATCAAAACTAAGAATATTGATCATAACATTTCTTGTTCTAACAAAATGTGAGAAATACTAAAGATGAGAAGTAGATTGAATCAGTTGGTTTTTGAAATATAGTTGTTTGAACAATTAAACACCCAAGCACCTACTTCTAATGAAATATAATTGACAAAATTGATTTAGTTAATTTGTCGAACACTTGTTGTGTAAATGTTATTATGCATAATCAATTTCACAAACAATTGGTATGCAATTGATTGCAAGCCAATATTATCTAAGTGTTGTTGATTGCGAAAACTAATTGCAATGCTTTACACAAAAATATTTTTGTCTCACAATTTAAACACTTAGAATTATTAGCGATTGAGAAATTTAATACCAATATGAATAGAAATTAATAGAGAAATAAGGAAAGACAAACACAAAGATTTGTTTAGGCAGCTCACCGGCCGTCATCTGTACGGTTACATCTTCCCCCAGATTCAAACGATAATTGAGATAGTTTTCATTTCTTTGCAATTGTTTTTACAAGAGAAGTTAAAGCAATAAACAAACACTCAATTTTGATGTTGATTCTTTATCTTCTCTCCCCTTGATCTTAAGCAAGATCAAGTTGCCCAACAATGTCGAATCAATCCTCCGGTTACCGTTACTCCCTTGATCAAACCCACTATTTTTAAAGGCTTTCACTCGGATGAATTGCAATAGAAAATTGTTGTCACCCAAGAAATTTGATTAATCCTCCGTCTACGGTTACTTCCTTGACCTAACTCACCGTTCTCTAAGGCTTTCACTCGGCTGAATCGAATCCAAAGTTTCTTGTCAAAAATCCCCAAATCATTCCGATCTTGCAGGATTAAACCCCAATGGTTTTATTCAATGCATCCCCAAAAAATTTTTAAGCCAATCGGAATGTACAAATTCCTAACCTTGGACGTTATCACTCTCCATCTAAGACCACTCAAGCAAAAATGATTATATGTATTTGATGAATGATCAAGAGAAAGAATGAAGATGAGAATAATGTTTGTCTCTTTCAGGTTTCAAACGTTATGTTGAAAGGATGCATGAATGTATTTATATATGTGTGTGAGAGAGGGCTAAATCTGGAAAATTTGTGCACTAAAATACGCAGAAAGGAGCGATGCGTCGAACTTCATGGCTTTATGCGTCGACCTCTACAAGGCAGTGAGGTCTGGAGGTAAAATGTACAACATACATCGACCTCCGGGACCCATACGTCGACCTACAACATGCTATGTGTCGATCTACAATTTCTGTGCATCGACCTCTGGCTGGCTGAAATGTCCTACAACATGGTATGCGTCGACCTACAGCTATTGTGCATTAACCTCTAGATGGCATAAGTGACCTACAACATATCCACCCAAAACCTTAAGAAAATAGGGGTATGGGCCACCTCTCTTCTAAACCCAACATTTCCTCCATCCCTAGCCAATGTGGGACTTTAGCACTTTCACTCTTGAAACCCAAAAATCTCCCCCATAAGTGTGAGACACCCACATCATTGTCTTTGATCTACACTAGGATCCACTTCCGCTCCCCCACCGAGCCAACCAGGACTCCGATACCACTTATTAGGGAGTCCAGGGAGCATGTCTCAGAAGTGTCCATGGGCCAAGCATTGGGGATCCAAGAGACTTTGACACCACATATCCACCAAAAACCTTAAGGCAATGAAGGTAGGGGCCACCTCTCTTATAAACCCAAGATTTTCTCCATTCCTAGTCGATGTGAGACTTTAGGAATTTCACACTTGAAACCCAACAAGCTGCTCACTCAAGGCTTTGTCTTCACTCATCTTGAATGAATATACTACCTATTTCATGTAGAGACGATTGACCAAAAACTTGGTAATGTACAAACCTTCGAGTTTGACCTATACACCAGCTGCAATTTTTTCTTTTGAGACTCACCCGAGAACCTTATCACCAAGACTCAATATGATGACACTGTGGGCTTTCTTAATCATTGTCATCTTCTTCTTCTCTGTTAGGGAAACATCTATATTTTCATATCCCTTCAACGCCTTTAAAAGACCATACTCAAGAAGAAAGGGTCGCATCTTCAAGCCCCATAATGCAAAATCATTTACTCCAATGAATTTCCAAATCTCATACTTTGTTAATGACATATTCTCCATGCTCACCGTATTAGTTTGTTAAGAAATTAGTGCCAAGAACAAAGTAATTCTGTGAGAAAGAGAGAGTTTCTTGAAAACCAAGAAACCTTTTAATTCAAGAAGAGAAGAGAAAGAGAAGAGTTAAGAAAGATGGTTAAGACTGGTTTTCTATCCATTTTCACAAAGAGCGTAAATTGTTTTACAAGTGAATAACAACCATCTCACATCTGACAAGTGAGATAATTGCCTATTTATGGACTATTAGCATATGTATCTAATATATGATGCTTAATCTATTACATGACACACACATATCTACTACATTTGAAGAAATAAACAAGATGGATGGTGTAATATACATGAACAGACTTTGACTATTGTTTACGTGATCAAACTTCGACTACAACATGTGAATTCAACTTTGTCGAATCTTGAAGCTACCTCTTACAATTTTGAGTTCGACTATTACGAGCTTATTACAACAAAGCTACAATCATGATAAACAAAATATTATCAATATGAGGAATAAAAAGAGTATGAATAACTGTAAAAGACCTCAAATAGGTTTCGTGAAGGACAATTATGATGTAAACCTTTCTACGGAGGGCTGCTAGTGAATTCAAGTGGTGGTTCATGATGAAGATGAGATTTTATTGGTTGTTAAGACTAGCAAGAAAATAAGGTTTGACGATGTGTTGGTTACAGAAGGGCATGCAATGTTGCAAACTTTAATTTTTTATTTATTAAGGATTGTTGTATCATTAAGAGTGAGATAGAATTTAATTGTTTTAACCCTATGAATTTGGTAACAAAAAGATGTTTTTGTGTGGGTATATAGACAATGATGCTTGGAACATCAACAAGTTTAGGTTTTGTTTCGTTCTAAACTGATGTCCAATCCATTAAGGTTCAAGTGACCCGAGTCCAAGATTAAAGGGACAAAGTAGAAGGAAGATTGATCCTAGAAACATCAATGGCAAGGTCGCTCGGTCCTCATAGGTCGCTGGATGATAAAATTTTCCGACCTTTTAACAACTTTTTTTGAGACACATGTGTCACTACTAGAAGGTTTTAGGGCATCCAAACCATAAGGGACCTTATGTAAAAGTCAAAGGTCATATCCATTACAGATACACAAAATTTTAACCTAAAATCCTCATATTTACGGTTGTTACTAACTTGAGCATCACATTGTTTTTGCAAGTACCCTCCTCCTAGCTAAATCACAACACCATGCTAACATAACTCATCATTTGATCTTCAGTGAATGACAACTCATGAAGAGGAAGCTTCCTAGCCGGATCAGGTTTGTTTTAAGAGAATTGTGTTTAATGACGTGAGTCAGTCAGTCAGGTCATTAATAGGGTGAGTCATATGTTAGATTTCTATGCTTTAGATCAATTTATTTTGAGAGGAATGACACTCCATTTTAAATGTTGTATCTTAATATCTAATTTAATAAAATTCTCTTTATTTTTTTTCAAAAGTATCTTCAATTTGCAAATTGATTTGCTAAAGATAAGTTAGGTCTAATATAAAAATCTAATACATAGTTCTCTTTTTATACTCTCTCTTGAGTCTTCTTTCAAACTCTATGTATCTCTTCATCATCATCTATTATTATCTTGGAGAAGAGCCGATTTGATAAAACAATGGAGAAAGGAAAAGAGAAACTATTCTCTTTTTTTTTTCCCTTATGTTAGCTAATATACAACAAAATCATATTTTTCTCGTGTGTTTGTTTCTTTTCTTTTTTTATGCAGGCAAACTAAGCAATATATGTACCACGCAACTCTTTTTTAACCGAAAGTGGAAATGTCAGAAAACACTTTGTTTTCAACCAAAAATTCCATGCCCGTGACACTTTCTTATGTGATTGTTACATCTTCCTAGTTGTTCGGTTTGTGAAAAACAAACATGAAGGGTAATGATTTTCGTTTGATAACTACGCTAACATATATGCCATGCCAAATCAAATTAAGTGAAAACAACGTAAAGCTTGAATACATGGTACGTATTCTAGTATAAGCAAGTTAGGGTGTATATAACTAATTATATATGAGGTAGTTCTGACAGTATATGTACAACATATCCCCCCCTTTGCTTACATTGCACAAAAGCATTCCAAAAAATGATAGTAGAAAAGTAGTATAGTACAATTTGTAATTATTGATGATTAGTTAAACAAACGGATCCTTCCGGAGAAATTAACAAATGGATGAGACAAAAATGACTACATTTAGGCTACGATCGATTAATTATTACTGGTTTTGAAAATACATGCAAAAGTTTGTTTTTTTTTCAAAGGTGCATATTGAAGCACGTATGTGGCAGTTGCATTTCCAAGCACCACGTACAAGAGTTTGTAAGAATGGGTAAGTCCATGTGAAAATAATAGCTATGCTATTCTTACCCCATTTTTACACCAATATCTACACTGTGTATACTGTTTACCGTATTTATACGATAAACAATGTTTTTTAATAAAATAATATTTTTTTAAAAAATATATATATTAATTTTAAAATTTATTTTATAATACGAATGTAAAATTGTGTCATTAATCAACTTCATAACTGTATTAACCACTTGTTATTAATCAATTATTTTACTTATAATATTCATTAACCACTTTCACTACTTTATTAACCAATAAAATACATATTATTAACCATGTTCTAACACTAAATTATAAATATATTAACCAACATTTACACTCCATTAACCAACTTTATTTTACTATTTATGTTTGAGAACTCATTAACCAAGTAATGAACTGTATTAACCAATTTTATAGATAGGATTAACCAAAGTCTCTACCGTATATATTAATTTTTTATGTCAAAATATATATTAAGCAAATTTTGAACCGTATTAACTAAATATTAATATTTCATTAACCAATGTAGTTTTAGAAAAAAAATATTAAAAGTTAAAAAAATGAAAACAATGTTCACGTATTTGTGAACAGTGTTTTAGGTGTAGGTGTAATATTTTAGTGTATGAATAGCATTATTCGAAAAAGATATCTTGACACCAAAAAGTTACATATACACCCAACACACTGTTTACAAATACGTGAATAACATTTTTATTATTATTTTATTTTTCAATATATTTTTTTATTTTTCTTTAAAATTATTTTGGTTAATAGAGTTCTAAAATTGGTTTATATATATATATATATATATATATATATATATATATATATATATATATATATATATATATATATATATATATATATATATATATATATATATATATACTGACATAAAAATAATTTAATATGTATCCCATTAAGACTTTGGTTAATAGTTTATATAAAATTGGTTAATACAGTTCATAACTTGGTTAATGAGTTCTCAAATATAAAAAAATATTAAATAGTAAAATAAAGTTGGTTAATAGAGTATAAAAATTGGTTAATAAATTTATAATTTAATGTCAGAATATGATTAATACTATGTATTTTATTGTCTAATGAATTACTGAAAAATGGTTAATGAATTATAAGTAAAATAATTGGATAATGTGTTCATTTTTGTGGTTAATACAATTGTGAAGTTGGTTAATGACACAACCATATATTTGTGTTATAAAATAAGTTTTAAAAAAAATTAATTTTTTTTCAAAAAAATAAGATTATTTTAATAAAAATACATGTTCACCGTATAAATACGGTTAACAGTGTATACTATGTCAAATTTGGATGAAGGTTTTGGTGTCAAAATAGCACACTTGGTTAGGTCTTAAAAATTATAGGGTTTGGTCTTAAAATTAGAGCGAATATTTTTAGGATTTTTTTTAGCTCAATCCTAAAAATTCCGCTACTTATAAGAGCTAGCCCATATGGGCCGTGGCTAGCCCATTAAACCCACATAATTATAAAATTTAAATAATATATATTAATATTTATATTGTCTTACTAAAAAATAGCACATTGATTTTTCTCACCTCTCTAAATTTTATCTTTATTCTATTTAATATTTCTCTTTTAAATATTATACATTAATATAATTAACTTTCTTTCATTGTATTATATTAGTTTTTCTCTTATGTTAAATAGTTAAGTATTATTTCATACAATTTAGACATATATTGTATTTAGAAACACATTATGGGATTTATAAAAGATAATATAGTAATTAAAAAATATTATGTTTAAAATAATATAATTTTTAATTTTATTTATAATAAATATTATAGAGTTTTTATTTTAATTTTTTAAAATAAAAAAACGTGTTTAGGACCAGGTAGCCCAACTCCAATCTAGGTTAGGCTCAGGTAGTAATTCTCGAGTCCATATTACACATGACCTTTTTGGCCCAGCCCTAAAGAGCCAAAAACCGACCCGTTTAGGATCAGATAACCCATTATGACAGCTCTAAATACACCTACATATCTATCTATTTACACCAAGGACAGAAGTTTGATGGTTTTTATCAATTGTCGAGGAGAAAGACAATTTTCACGCAACAATGTTAATTGATAACTCCTCTAAAGAGTCATAGTGAATAACTTTTCTCTAAGAAATTTTGTTTTTCTTCTTTCGTTGAGCACCCCTTTTATGTTTGTTTCTTGGTGACCGAATCCCAGACACAAGCTTTACCATAATGAATATTCATTGTTATTGATCTGATCCATAAACGACAATTAGTGCACTCGGAGGACATGTTTGGGTAAATTGATATCATGCGATAATGATTCATAAATATTTGTCTCCTGACAGCTTTTTTAGGGAAACCTTCCACTCACTAAATCTTCGTAACTGTGTTATTTTACTCTCAGTCATGGCTTATCTGACACAAGTAATTTCTCGGAATGTACACAACCCTTAAAGCATGAGGTCCAGTGGAGTGAGATGCTTAAGGAGAGAGTCATTCGGGGAATTCGACCATTATTTACAGACCAAGACTCCAAATCCAACCATCGCAATTTCTCAAGATGTACACAACCCCCTAAACATGAGGCTTAATGGAGCGAGATGCTCAAAGAAAAAGTCAATCAGTGTGAGGATTATACGAGATCATGTTATCTTTTAAATTTGTTTTGTCTGAGCTTTTGTTCTCCTACAAACTCTCTGCCTTATGCATTTTAGGAAGTAACTTAATGCTTTATGATTGCTTTTTATTGGGACTCACGGTACACTTACCGTCATCATTACACATATTCAAAAGGCTTTCTAACTTCTAATTCTGAGGCACTTTGTATACCTAACATGTTTTTAAATAGTGTGTAAGTATAGAGTGCGATCTAAGAGGGGAGTGAATTAGATATTTTGAAGTTTTAGACTTTTTCTCATTTTATGCGATGATTCTTATGTTCTTATTTTCAGGAAATATGATGATGAATTTATGAAGTAACGTACATAAAAATAAATGAAGAATGTAAAGAACACAACAATATATTCTGGTTTCTCTTTCCAAACAAGAATACTCCAGTCCCCTCACATCCCGTGAGATATTTCACTATGTTTAATCTTTGTACAAGCCTTACACCAATACCTCTCTTACAATCTTTTAACATAAATATCAAACCTATGGTGGACTTTGAATCAAACCAATTCAAAGTACCTTTTCATAAAATAGAAAGTAAACCACTTGCTATTTACAAACACCTTTAGTCAAAACACTATGATGAAAAGCAATATCAAGACTTGTATAGAAATGAACAAAGTTGTTTCTTGAATTGAATTCCATCATGAAAATAATCTTCTCTTTCAATGTACAATTCAAATATATATATATATATATATATATATATATATATATATATATATATATATATATATATATATATATATATATATATATATATATATATGAACCTTAAATGCTCAAAAATTTGAATAAAACTTATTCAATGATTTGAAAGCTATGCAGAAATTTTCATTGTAATGGATATATGAACACTTAAAATAACTTGTTTTAATTATATGAAAATTTGTGCATGAAAGAGGTAATTGAAAAAATGAAGTATTTTGATTCAAATACATCTCATTATATCTCTTTGATTTGATGAAATAATTTGGAAAAGTTTCATGATCATTGACAATGCTTAGGAATCACAATGGTCCATATTTTTAAAAAATTAGTGTGTTGTTTTTAAAAAATGGTATATTTGCAGGGGTTTCAAATTGCTGCAGTTTACGAGCTAGTGCATTGTTTCAGAAATTAGTAAAAACGCAATGGTTTCAAACTGCCACAATTTACAAATCATTGTGTTGTTTAAAAATATAGTAAGATTGCGGCGGTTTCAAACTGTCATAATTTACAAAAATCAATTTTTCAAACATATTGCAGATGACAATCAATTGATCCAAAGGAGTAATCAATTGCTTACTTTGAAAACTTGAATTTTTCTCCTTTGAAATAAATTTAATGATAGCTTATGATGCATGAATGCTATAAGGAAGTTTTAGGAACATTAGAGATGAAAAGATGAAATATTTTCTGAGTATTTAAAGCTTATGTACATATAAATTACTATTGTACCTTAATCTTCATGATTCAATCTTGATTTTCAAAACTTAGGCAATCTTGATACTTGATTCCAATATTTTTCCTCTTTGATCTTTCTTCTAAGATAAGCTTTTGTCTTCATCAAAACTAAGTTAAGATAGATGAAGAACATCTTCTTCATAAAGAGATCTTTTATTCCAAACCCTTCATTACCTTTTTCATAACTTCTGCAATTAGTTCCCTCTCCATTCGCACTTTTGCTTACGAGTTCTTGTGTGTCCACTTTCACGACCCAAATTCCTTTCAACTCCTCAAGACTTTCCTTCTTTCTCTTTACTTCAGGTATTGTATTTGTTTTCCCTTAAGTTTAATTCATTATTTAACACTTTCATTATTTTTGATTCGTGAACATGATGAGTGGGGGGTTATTTCCTCTAAAACTATTTATGATAGAAATACAATGTGTGGAGGCATCTAAACACGCTACACGAAAGGTAGATTGGGAGTTTATTGAAAAGGGGTGTATGGCGTCTTTGATAGCACTTCTAGTGATAACTAACTCAATGTCTTCTTCCTCGGGTTCGATTGAAATCATCACGGGGCTTTCTGCAGGCTATTTTAATGAAGAAAATGTGATTTACGATTTATTTTGCTTGAACAATAATTGGATGGAGACCTTCAGAGTCGGGATAGAGCTATCTAATGCCAGAAATGAAGCCGATATCATCTTGGAACACTACTTCCCAGACGAGAAATTTTTCATGTGGCAGCCTCCGGATGTGCTTAATGAGTACTTTTATTTTTATTCTAGGGTTATTAATGACTTTGGTGTAAGTATCATGCTTACTCTGTTCTAGTCCTAACTCCTTAAAGCTCTGAACGTCGGTCCATCATAACTTCATAATAATAACTGGGCTTTCGCTAGGGCATTTGAGGTCTCCTATTGGGGTCTCAATATCATGCACACAGTTATGATTTTTTTACTTTTTTTATGAGGCCAAAGGCACAATGGAGGTTGGGTCTCTGTATGTTCTATGCATAGGTGAGCCATCTTTTTCCCTTACACTTCACCATCATATAGGGTTATCATGGTTGTACCTTTCAAATCTCCCTCTACCTATTTCTACTTTTACCTTCCCTTTATCAAGGACATGAACGTTCTTTTCCCCTTTTCTCACAATGGAGGTCCTAAGAGTCCTCAATAGTGTTCCCTCTCAACTAGTCCCTAACAGTTGGGGGGCTTCGTTAGGGCCTTTGACATGGTGTGATTAAAACCAATACTTTAGGGATTTCATACCATATGAAAACTTGTCTTACATATAGGAATTAGGTTGAGAGAATCTTTATGAAATAAACATGTTTTATGATATGATATCTTCTATGATATGCTTGCTAAAAGTTCTCTACGCATTATGACATGTTACTAAACTAGCTTTATTATTGCATGTATGCTCTTACTTGCAGTTGATAAAATGTTATGCCATGACTAACCATCTTTTCTTCCATGCGTCCTTATATGACATGATCTTTGCCATGCATAAATATATCTCATCACTACCTGCTCTGGGTATTTTGTGAACATGTCATTTGATTTATCCTTCTTGAGATGTTTGATATTAATATAGTGGTGAAAAATTAAAACTAAAGCTATTGATTGACTTAGCTCAGACATTTTAGTAGAGTCGCCACCACGATTTATTGTTTCCAAAGGAAATGGTAAGAAGAGTGAAATAAAACCCAAAGAAGTTTAACAAAACTAATAAAAAGACAGGGATCTTAGGTTCGGGGGTTGGTTATGCAAGGAGAAGGTATTAGCACACCTCGCATTTACGGTACTCCGTAGGAACCTCTTTGAAATATATATCATTGTTGTTGTTATTATAAATTTTTTATGTGTTTTTGTTTAAATAGAGCGAGAGGATGGGAAAAGAAATTTTAAAAGTGTGCTCGGAACGACATAGCATCGTGTGCCTACATACCCCTTAAGTGCAATAGGGAAGTCACGGCATTTGTAGTTCCCCTTAAAAGGAAAATAAAGGAGCCAAGTGGCAATAGGGAAGTCAGAGCATTTGTAGTTCCCCTTAAAAGAAAAATAAATGAGCCAAGTGGAAAATTATTTTTTGGTGTAGAGCTTTAATAGTACTCAATGGGTTTTTTAAAATGTTAAGCTTTAACAATACTTAACAAGTTTTAAAAGGTGTCAAGCTTTAACAATAAAACGCAAGGGTCGATTTTAAAAGAGTGGTGGTTGAGCTTTAACAATACAAAACCAAGGTTGATTTAAAAGAGGTTGAGCTTTAACAATACAAAACCATTTTTAAAACAAGTGAGGTGCAAAGCTTTAACAATACTAAGCACAAAGTAAAAGAGTTGGAAAAGAGAATGAGTACCTTGACAAGTTTAGCCAATATCATTCCCATTTCTTTGGAGTTTAGGCAACATCTTAAGCAATCATTTATGATGATTTTCTCAAGTGGTGTGTGTGACATAACATGTGTATCATGTATACAACTGAGGGTGAGTTTAAGATAAACAAGATATCAATGTATAAACTCAAGTGTAAAAGTTTGATGAATAAAAGGATGACATACCTCAAGATCATTTCATGTATGAATGAATATGATGTGATGATAGATGAATCTCTCATGAATGTGGGGTTTGTTCAACAATGTATATACATACAAGTATAAAAACATAACCAAAGTATAAATGTACAAAGATGTAAATCAACAAGCATATGTACAAATGGATAACAAGGAGATCATAACAACAAGTTATATCAACATGGTGTTTCTTTTAAGATCAAAATAAAGATCAAGGATCTTCAAATTAGGGTTTTAGCATATGTACATAAACCTAATCATTTTTATTCACAAAGTTTTAAATAAAGCCCTAGGTGAATCAACTAAGGGATCATGTCAATGTTCTAAATGTTGACTTATCTTAACCCTAAGGGGATCATACAAATATGTACAAGTCAATTGGTGAGAATCATTTGGAAACATTTAAATTGACGGCCTTTAAGTAAGCTTAAAAAGTAATACTTTTGACTTGATTAAAACATGATGAAATAAAAATATTTTTTGGGATTTTAAAATATGGCCTAAAATACATCATATAAACAAGGTGTGTACAAAAAATCAGACGAAAATAAATTAAGTTGATTGGTTAAATTATTAATCAAAGTTGTAAAGAAAAACAATGAAAATGGTGATAAAAAATTAGGAATGCTGGCAAGGGGTGTTAAACCCACGCCCTAATGCTCACAATTTAAAACAACTACCACTAGGCCAAGCGCTTGGTATGTTAGGAACATGGACCCAAGAAAATAAATATGTAACTCAGTTAGAAATGTGAAAAATCAAATAAAATCACAAAATGGAAAAAGGTAGGGATCGATCCCGCGACCAAGGCAAGGGAGAAAGACTTAAGAGCGCGCGCTTTACCATTGGGGTGGCCATACATCCAATAATTAAAACACAAAACTATTAAAGATAATATAAACAAAGTTCATAAAATCAGAAGATCATCTTCACCTTCTTCCTCGAGAACAACAAATTCTGGAAATTCGAATTCAATCAATACTTAACCATTTGACGAACTGCAAACATAAAAATTACACCATTTTCCCTCACGATTCCAAATATGTATCAACCATGAATTTATTTTAACTATAGCTCTTTAATTTTTTCAGAAAACCATAAGAACCCTAAAACTTCAAAATCAAATTAAATGACACATAGCTAATATAAATGGTAACCAATTGAGGGCTTTTGATCCTCACATTGTAACAAACAGAATAGAATCGAGTTTTGGTGAAAATGATACACAAATGATAGAGTTCAAGTTTTAAAAAGTTACCTCAGTAAGTGGAGATCTAAATGTGTTTTAATGGACTTCCAAAAGTGAATGGATGATCTGGACAGCTCCTTCGACCCTGGTGATGTTGTTCGAATGCTCACTTCACCTGGAAATTGCCTGGATGCTCCTACTCGAATCCTTTTGCAAGTGGTGAAAAATTGAAAATGAGGGATGATGATCAAGGTGTTACAGACCTAATGTTAAGGGTTGAACAACTTCTATTAAGTGTATGGAAGGTTTTTGGATGGTTGTTTGACACAGAAGTTACTTGAAACTGAAAATTCTAAGTTTGTACAAGTGACAATTTTTGGAGCTTTCAAGTGAAGGAGTGAAGTTGGGATTTTATGCGTGTTTGATTTCAGAAGCAAAGTCCTATATTTATAGGCAAGTTTTGTGGTTTGTGGGGGGGGGGAATCAGATCAAATGATTGTTTCAAACAAAATTGTACCACTTTGCTTCTTGATGAAGAAATGAGAAAGTTATGGTCTCAATGGTACTTCCAATGCTTTACTTATGACTTAGGGAAGATTTTCCGAGTTATAGGTGGTTTCTTGTTGGATTTGAAATACTTTTGGTGCAGAACAAACAATGTAGAGGCTCCAAGAAAGAGTTGTTGGTGATTAAAGTCACCTTTCCAAAATGGAAGTGTGATCTTTATGCTTGAAATGAAATGATTCAATAGTTAATGATCAAAACACTTGGACAATAGCTCAAAAGAGTGTGTAATCTTCTGATTAGGGGAAGATTTACAAGCAAGAGGGTCTGCAAATAAAGATCATGTAGATGTGGTTCAAGATTGCAACTTGGCTCTTCATAAAAATGACTTGTAATTCAAGAATGAAACCCTAACTTCATCTCTTCGAATATCCTATCTCACAAATTCTATGGAGGAGTTATACTACTTTTTAGATATCCCTAAACATCCTCTACAACTTTCATATTTGGTGTTTTCCTGAATTCTTAAAGGATCATGATGGAAAGTGGCCTCAAAGTTGTTTTGAAAATTTTATAAATGTGGAGAAAAAGTAGACAACTTCATGGCCCCATAACTTAAAATCTATTCACTTCTTGGAAAAATGACCGTATTGACAAAGTTGTAGATTTTGACTTTTTCTTCAAATGAGGATTTAGAGCACAAAATTTGGCAAAGTATTGAGGAAGTTATGGCTTTTCAAAGTTGAGTAAAAACATATATTTGTTCATGAAAAAGTCAAAACCCTAATTGTTGACTTTTTGATTCTTGATTAAATTTCCTAATCAAATGACTTCAATAACCATATATTCATGATTTTGATCTTCAAAAGTCCCTGGTTGACCAAATTCCTCAAAAGTCAAAGATGATCTTGAACAGTTGACTTTTTCCAGATGAATTGATTTCTTCTAAGCATTGATGGAATCAAGCTCTTCTAGAAAATGAATGTTATGAGTGGATTATAATTAGGCATTGGAGATCCTTGAATCATGATTTGAGCCATGGAACCATGCTTTGACAAAAAGTTAACTTTCTAGAGAATTAGGTCAAAAACCCAAATTGTGTACCAGATGAATTTGAAAGTTGTTGATCTTGAATTGAACCACACTTGGGCTTGGATATTGATATAGGGAATCACTTGATAATATAAGAATGTTTGAACTTTTTTGTGAACCTCAAAACCCTAATTTCCTTGAGCCTCTTGATTAGTCACCTACCTCGTGAAACAAGCAACAAGCAAACGCAATCTTTTTGTATATTTTTTGTTAGCAAATGATGCATGGATGATTATGTATAATGATAATGATGATGATGATCAAACTCTTAGTGCTTAATGCAAAATGAGGTGGAATCTCAAGATCAAAAATTGGGGTACAGCAATTACTACATTGACTTTCCATGATATTTTGTACCTTGGATGAATATAACATATTTGCATCTTTTACCCACCTTTTTTATTTTGACAAAGGGGGAGAAGTATACTCTCAGGAGGAATGTATATATTCTGTCTAACTTAGGGGGAGTGTTATCACTCCAAAGTTTATTGCTTTGTTTCTTTTACCACCTTCCTTGAAAGATGGGATGTCATCATCAAAGAGGGGGAATGTGGGACCTTGTTTTTGCAAGTAATAAGTTAGTGTTTTGATGATGACAACTCTAAAGAACGGAACATATAAATCAGCATGATAGATGCAACAAGTTTTGATTTAACTATAAAGGAAAGAACATATACTCAGCATGACAAAGATGCAAGATGATGTCAAACATCAAACATAAAATACCCAACATAATAAAGATGCAACCATTGTGAAAGACAACCAATGCACTAAGCAGTTAAAGATGTAAGCCATGAGTTTGATTAAGGATTAACAAAGTTTTAGATAAAGCTTCAAACATCAAAGGTGGTTCAGACAAAGGAAAATAAACAGGCTACATCAAAAGCCTCAGGAGATCTCAAAAGCAAAATATCAACACAATGGATACATCAGACACAGGCTTCGGGAAGTTATCCCAATTTAGTAAGTGAGTGAAGCATTTGTAAATGCAAAAGTCTTTCTTTATCCCAATTTAGAAATGTATAAAGTTTTTCAAGGTTGCTGTTCATGCATCTTGGATGAACACAATCCATTTAGGGATAAAAATATGTGGTTGGAAGTTAAAACCGTTAAAAGCTTTGGTTGGGGATTGTGTGATCAGTTCTCAATATTTAGTTAAGTTGAAGAACGTTAATTGGTTGAACTTCCTTTAAGGCTATTATGAAGCCTTGTTCATTCAAAGGATAAAGTTCTTCAATATTGATGATCTTACTATTAGGTTCATGGTTAGCCCGTATAAAACCATAGGTTAATCAGCCTGTTATAATCACAAGAGGTTATTTATTATCCTGTTAAACCAAATTGAGCTTAGATATTTTGTAGAGATAAGTCTTACCTCTTTAATCTATTGTTGGGAAGGAAGATTGGCCACTTCAGCCTCAACATTTCTATGGAGAAGACAGAAACAATCATATCATCTGTCTCATATTATCATGGTTGTAGAACAACCATCATTTCCTTGTATAACGAGGTTCGTGAGCTTCACCTACTAAAAGCTCTCAAGTACTTAATGGAAAATCTCAAGATCAATTCTTGGGGAGAGGAGTAGGTCCTTTAGATTTGACAGAACCTCTATAATTCTCAGTGTTTTTCTTCTTCTCTTAAACTCTTTATTTTCCGCACTTTATTTTAAATATTTATTTTTCTGATGCTTAGATAAAAATATTTTTCAAACTACTAAGATTTAAAAAAATGTGTTTCAAACTCTGGTTTTAATCTCGAAAAGTTTTCAAAACCGTGCTTTTTCTAAACCACACAATTCACCCCTCTCTTGTGTGTGAAGTCTCAAGTCAAACAAATTCATGTTCAGGAACTTGAGTAAAGCACTTTGACTTCATTATTATAAACTTCTTAAGGTAGATGTCTATTGATTCAGCCACTTTTTGCCTCACACTGGCTAATTCCTTTAGGCTAATCTTAGATTGGCTCATAAAGGCATTCTTAGTTAGATAATTTTGGAAGAATTTCATTTTTAAATTCTCGTTATTTGCTATGTCTCCCGCTATGACTAGTATCGTGCTACATGTTTGGAAATGGACTAATTAGTATCCCCTACAAACTTAATAAACTTAGGGATTTTCCATCCCCTTGACAATTCAGTCTATAGTACATACTAGGTTAGAGTGGAGATAAAATTTGGCCTATTTAAACCGACATTAAGGCCATTCTGGACTAGAATATGTTCGACCATATTAGCTATGTTATTTTTCCCTGCAAAATTATTCTCTTGGACGTTTCTAACGACTTGGCCAACATCCTGGTTTCTATTTACCACAACTACTTCTAGACCATTATGGTCCATGTTACCCTCGACTAACCTAGGCATGGGTGATTCGACAGACATCGTTGGTTGTGGTATTGAGTTACTAGGTAAATACTGCACTAGCGCTTGTGGAGCACCTAAAAAGTCAGTAATTCAACCCATTTAATGTGTTAACTGCTAGTAACTGTGGTTAGTGTTATGAATTAAAGGATTGAATAGAGTGCAAATTTGTAGCGTTAGCATGTTAACCATTTCATGGTTACTCTAATCCATCAGCTGCCTCATAGATAATAGGGCAGTATTATTTAGCATCGGCATAACCTGTGGTTGCACCACTCGGCCAGGGATGCTCGTTGCAGATACTAATGTGAAATTATGATTTAACAATCAACGATATCGTTGAAGTGTTATTCGCAAATGTCAAAGTGTGGCTTTAAACCTGCCATCATGGAAGTCGGCATGTCATACGGGTATTCTCCAATGTATAGAGGTAACGTAAAACTCGGGACATAAGGGGGCCATGATTCCTCTGCAATAACCTGAGTAACCCAGGGTTTAGTAGGGGTATTCACCACTAAAAGTGACGAAACTCCCACCCATGGGTTGATGCCAAAGTGGATATTTGGCTTATAACATGTTAGGTTACTCCAATAGTACTTGATGTCCCTGCACTACTAGCCACTATTTCGACAAATTGTTCTATGTCTAGGGGATTATTTTGGGGAGAATAAGTGTTTTTTGAACGTCTCTTGTCAGCGAGGGTTTTACATCTTCTCAAATTCATAAAAACCCAGACATAAAAAATATTTATACTATAACACAAGATTAAAAGAGAAAGTGTAACACTTTCTTGTAAAAGTCTGAAAATTGCATAAAAGGGTCCCACTAGACGTGCCAATTTCTTCGTGGGTGTTTTTTGCAAACAATCACGAGTTTGATTAGCCTGTAAGATTAACTCAAAAAATCTCGGGAGTAATCAGTGCAAATTGAATGTATAAGAAAGTGTATTTGTGAATTGAATGTGCACGTTTGCACAGAGACAAAAATGACAGAAACTTTAACTGAAGAAGAGTTTGGATAAAGACGCATACTCGTACATGTTCCTCACAAACTGTTTCACTCTTTGGCTCAGGTACCTCAATTCTATAGAGAGAGATGTATGATTTTTACAACCCAAATATAATGTATGAGTGTGATATTTATGCAACTCTAAAGATAAACCTCAACAGCTGTTAATTTCTAAAAGGGTTAAGTATATTTTTGGTCCCTATAAATATCTCAAATTTCATTTTTAGTCCCTATTAAAAAATGACATATTTTAGTCCTTATAAAATTTTTATGCAAGTAGTTTTAGTCCCTGCTATTTTATAAAATTTTGAGAACTCTTTAATTACCCTTAAACTTTTAAAATTTTGAATAATTTTTTTCATACATGTTTAGAATACTATAAAATATTTTCTTAGCAAATTGTAGAATTTTTTAAAATGAGAAAAATTAAAATGAATTTTTTAAATTTCAAAAGATAATGATTAAAGTAATGTAAATCTCGATTTAGAAATCAAATTTTGAGTTTCTTTTTTTTTAGGAACTTTTTATAACGTTCTAAACATATCTGTAAAACAATCATTTAAAAATACACATCGATTTAACAATAGGGACTAAAACTACGTGCATAATAATTTTGTGGGGACTAAAACATGTCATTTTTTTAATAGGGACCAAAAAACATAGTTAACCCTTTCTAAAATATCAGACACGATTCCCACTACTTGAATATATGCGTTTTGACTTGCTTCCTCGTGTCTTCCAAGATAACTATTGAGGAATTGGACGTCATGCTAATAACCACCTTCCAACATGCTTTGAAATTCCCAACTTCCTTAAAGCCGATTTGATTTAGTTCCAGTAGCGTTTATCGAAGCACTTCCTTGTTTACTTGATATTTGGACTTATAAAATTGTTTTAAGTCATAGACAATTGGACGCCTTGTCGAATCTGACCATTATGTCGGAATCCCATTTTTGAGATTTTAGACATGTTGAGAGGAGAGAGTGATCCTAATCTTATGGGTCTATTCTTGATATTCTTCCAAACAAAGCTTCACACGCCTTGTCGGACGCTTTTTGGGTTAATGTGTTTGATAAGTTGAAGCCCTTCTATCAAGATTCCTCAATACTTACAATCTTTCAACATAACCAACTAGTCTTATTGGTTGACTTTCTAGCATTCTTTGTTGACTTTCTCCAGCTAGAATTTCAAGGCTAACAACTATCAACACTCTTTGTTTCATTGTCATTCTCTTAACAAAAATCCTAGGCAATATTCATCAAAACTCAGATTCCATCATCTTTTTTCAACATCAACTCTTTCAACATCAACTCTTCCTACCTTACTTATTGAAGCTTCGTCATCATGTTTGAGGTACTTAACTCACCATTGAGATGTTATTTATCAATGAAACAATGTTAGTTTAAGTAAATGTCTATAGTTCTTACAAAGTAGAAATGGTATTACCCATTGAAATAGTATTTTTAGTAAGAACTATATTATTCATTAATGTTTTGTTTTGTAAGAACTATATTTCTAATTAGTATGTTTCTATGGTCTAAGTAAATATATGGTTAGAAAGAACCATACTACTACCCATTTATGATTTTGTAGTTGCATGTCCCTAATGCATTCAAAGGGAGAACCCAAATATAATTTTGTTGCTTGTTTTATTGGTTTCATCTTATTTATTATTGTTTATTGAGTCTCCTTCATGATTGCACATATCTGAATCAAGTTTTGAATTAATTTGTTTTATCATGCATAATTCAATTGTTATATTTGAGTTTGATCATGATGTTTTTAGTCATTTGGTTGAGTTAGTGAAACAAGAACCATATATGTTGTTGATTCAAGTTAGGTCGAAAAGAAAATTTCAAAGTATCTTGAAAATCATGAAAAAGTGAGATTTCATGTGCATGTGTTATACCCCAAAATTTGCCCGCATCTTTTTTCAAAAAAACTTCAATCTAAAAATTAAGAGTTTCATATAATCTTGGATTTTCACATCCTGATTTATGAATACTTGATTTTTAGAATTTTTTCTTATACAGTATTTTGGCTTGCTGTTGAATTTATTCTTACGCAAACGCCAAGTACTGTTTATTGCTTCACACACGCTATTTATTTGATATTTGTTTACAGATAAATAGTACTGACGCAATTGGTATAGAATTAAATCTTTTGCAGGCGCAGAGTCCGGGATTCAGACTGTACTGGTAAACAAGTAAATTATTACTAATTTTTGTTTCCCACTAACTTTTGTACTATATTCCATTATTTTCAAAATCTCTTTTCAAATCTCTTTTTCAAAAATCAAATCTTAACTTTATTCTACACATCTCTCTTTTTCCCAACACTATCATACACTTTCTTTCAAATCTTACTTCCACTCAAATTTTCCTTTTGTACGGAATCACTTCATTCCCCAACGTCTCTATCCTTCTTTTCATTCTATAAATACCTCTCATTTTTTCCATAAAATCTCACATCAAATTCTAAATCATTTCTCGAATTTCTACTTCATATCCATTCTCTCTTCCTCCCCGGCAAAATGGCGAAGCGGTGGGAAACGTGTTTTCTTATGGTCATCACCGTTGTGGTGGTGATCATGTCCTTCTTCTGTCTACATAGTCCTGAAAAATGTGGACCTGCGATGGTTACACTCCCGATCATCTATTTTCTGTTGGTCATAGCATGGGTTATTAATCGTCATTCTTAAAGTTTGCCGTATCTCTTATTTTCTTAAATGTACCGTTTATTCGTCGTACTGTTCATTATAGTATGTAATGTTTGTACTGTCAGTATTAAATGTTGTACTATTTGTCATATTGTTGCTTAATTATTCAGATAATATTTTGTGTGTTTTCTGCCAGTCAAATATTTATTTTTCTGTGCATTAAATGATTTTCAGGGTTATTATCGGTAATTTTGCTCGCGTACAGTAAATATTAATTATTTATTATGTCTGTGTTTTTTAACAAGTCATGTAAATAAACTTTCATCTTTCACATAAAACAAAAAAACAACAAAAATAAAATTAACTTTGACTGTTGATTTTTCACTCTAACTGCTACATTAATACCTGAACAGTCAGTTGACAGTCAAACTACTGACAGTACAATTCTCCGTGTTTTGTGCCATCAATCAAATCAAACTTTTGCATTTCAAAACTCCAAGATTTTTGTTCTAGAAGTCTTCTGAATATCACATGATTAGCAGAGACTCAGCACTGCACAAAAATCAGGTACGCTCAACTGTCTCCTACACAAACAGTCCCTAATTAGGGTTTATTGTTTTTTCAGGAGAAACAAGTTTTTGAGACCTCAAATGGATTTCATGGACCTCCATACATCTCAAAGTACCATCATACAAATTTTCAAATTTCAAATCACTCAGACGCACCGTCAGCAGCTCAAACAGTCAACAGACGACCCGTTTGACCAAAAAAGTCAACAGACAGTCAAAAATGAATTTTTTTGTCAACATCCATATTTTGTCAAAGGATTCATCATTTGATCATTGGATGATCATAATTCATCAAGGAAAGATCAAAATTCAACAAAACCCTAAGATTCAAAATTAGGGTTTTCTCCTAAAAAGTCAACTGAACTTTGACTGGTCATAACTCTCTCATCCTTCATCCAAAAAATTCAAACCAAAGCTCATCTTGAAGGAAATTCAATTATCTTTCAAATGCAATTGGTCCCATGGTCATTAGGTTCACCATTTGAAAAATATGAACCAAGACATTACAGGTCATTTTCAAAGTCAACAAAAAGACACTTTTTTCAAAAGGATACACAAGGAGCATCAAATATCATTTTGATATGAGACCAAAGACATTGGTTATAGGACTCCTTGAGGTTTCCAAAAAGTGCAAGATCTCCTTCATATGACAAAAAATTGAGGGATTTACACCTTGTTGAAGTTGGCTAAATTTTGGGAAAATGCATAAAACCAACATTGCTCAAAAATGTATTTTTTCCAAATGGGGCCAAGTTTTCATAGTTCAAACATGTTTACCATGTTATAATGGGCCTCCCACGACCAAGACAAAGCCCACATCATTTTTGTTCCATTTTTGATTTAATTTTATTACATATAAGATTAAATTAAAAAGGAAAATGGAAGGATAATGGATGGCTTAATTTCTAAGCATGACTCATCAATGTTAGCTTACAATCTGCAGCAAGAAAAATACAAGGAAGGCCTAGGGCAAGAGGTGTGGAAAAATCAAGCAATGGTTGCTTGAATTTTAAGCTTGAAAGTCAAAAATTCAACAAAAGCAATCAATGCTTCTAGCTTAGATTTTAAGCACAACGTGGCCTATAAATGAAGCTGCAAACTCCATCAAAAAAAGAGGAGGAAAGGAGACACAAAAATATAGCCAAGGGATAGCAAGAAACTTCACAAAATTCTCTCAAAAATTCCATAACTTTGTAATTTTCAATTTCTATATTCCAACCATTATCAATACAAACCAATTGTTCTAATCATCTCCTGGAACTTAATATAGTAAGTTAGGATCAATAATCATGGCTACATTCTCATAGAACTCTTGTTTCAAAAGTAACATATTCATGCATATTATCAACTTTTAATATCTCTACTATAAGCACGTTTAAACAAAATCTAATACCTTTGCTATCTTTTTGAGATCATATGGGGTAGATTCAACGTCTAACATGTGAGCCTAAGGCCCTGAATTGTGGTGTGCCATGGTTGAAGCTAAAAGCTTCAACCTTTTCGTTTTCATATTTATCATGGTCAAATGAGAAAATTAACATCACTATTGAATTCAAGAGGTCTTGTTTAGTAAATCTGGGCCATTGTTGTTTTTGTTTCATGCGTTTTTTGTAGGTTTTAAGAATCCAGAAATTCGAAGGTGGAATCCGCAGGTAAAGCTGCAGGAAATTGTGTAACAAAATCCGCAGGTATCCTTAAAGAAGATGATGAACAATTGTGTGGACTTCTTTCAAATCAATTTCAAAAAATCCCAAAAAAAATAGTTTTGTTTAAAAATTAATTAACAAGCATTTTGAACATATTTTGAACTTAATTTTTAGGTTTGAAATTTATTTTCATCTTTTTTCCTCATTTTAATTTAATTAATCATGCATTAATTTTAATTAAAATCAATCATCAAAAAAACCAAAAACATGCATTTCTTTCTTCTTTTATTTTCTTGCAATTTAAATTCCTAGATAAATGTATAGGTTGTCAAATTCATGTAAATAGCGTAGTTTACATTTCTTGCACAATCGATGTAATAGCGTAGATTTACTTTCCGCATTTTACATTTCCGCATTTTAAATTCCAGCACATATAAACTGCGTGTATGCCAAAGATAAAATTGAACCGTTAGATCACTAACTTCAAAGATAAAATATCTGAATCCAAACACAATCACATTTGCACTTCTGAAGGTAATCCCTTTCTCATTCTTTTCAAAATCAAAAAATCAAATTCTACTGTTTCGAGTACAAAATCGAACCTTTGTTTATATCCGGTGAAAGGATAGATTTTTAAAGGAAATAGGATAAAGACCTTATAACTCAGGGTAGACCTCCTAATTTGCTTGCTCAAATCAAAACAAACAAATCTCTCATATATCATTGTTTTTCAAAATAAAACTTTCAAAAAGACAATACTTTGTATATATCCAAACAAGGATCATTACGAAGTTAACGCTCTTTTTTCCAAAGCATCTTTTGAAAGATAAAAACACTTTGTATACATCCGCACAAGGATCATTACAAATTCAATTTACAAAGGTATTTCAAAACCACATACGAGCATTTCAGAGCAATTGAAAACAAGTGAGCTAAGCAAATTAAAGAGCCCATGGATAACCATGGATACAAAGGGTGCTAACACCTTCCCTTTGTATAACCTACCCCCTTACCCAGAATTTCTTAAAGGTCTTTTTTCTGTTTCTTTTGTAAACCTTTCCTTAATTGGATAAAATAAAAGGTCGGTGGCGACTCTCTGATTTTCAAACACAAAAGCAGAAACAAAAAAG
This sequence comes from Vicia villosa, assembly GCF_029867415.1. Lineage (NCBI taxonomy): Eukaryota > Viridiplantae > Streptophyta > Magnoliopsida > Fabales > Fabaceae > Vicia > Vicia villosa. Next base: position 126,250,401 of record NC_081181.1, on the reverse strand, counting down.
AGTCAGTTCGCGTATCTCTCCGCGAGAGGTATGGCCAAAAAACCGAGCGCGCGACAGCATGACTCGAATGATGTACATATCCTTACTTAAATCAAATTAAACATAGGCAAATAGAAACTTTTTAACACATGTGACTTAATTCACACTTTTAATAGATTCGAATCAGGCAACCTTGTGAGTCGAATCACAAGTTGCACTTGATTCCAATCAGACAGATCTGGACAACCTCTGCTTCAGTTGATTCGAATCATACTTCCTACTTGACTCGAATCACATAGTTTCTCACATTTATCTGTTTAGATCTATCCAAATTGACTCGTATCAAACTTTATACCTGATTCAAATCACGAGCCTTCATGACTCGAATAAGAGTTATAAGGTGGTTCGAATCATACGAGAAATGGGTCAAATTCTTTATGTTTTCTTAACCACTTCACTTCCTCATTTGACTCAAATTATGAGATGTTCCTGAATTGAATCTGACTAACTTTTCCATCCATTTTTGTGTTTAATCTGAAGCATATATAATTCATTTTGTCATCATATATTCAAAAATCAATTTCATAATCTTCATTGTGATTTTGTGAAATCAACACCCTATCAATTTTGAAAAACTTAGAAACGCTTACTAATAGAAATTCTTTCATCTTCTACCTTTAGTTTGATTTCATATCTTGATCATGGAGATTTGTAATTGTTGAAGGAGAAATTGTCTTGAAACTAATCGTTCTTGAAGGTTTGGTAAAGATTTTTATGAAGCTTTCAATATTGAGGTTATTTTCACTGGTAGTGACAAATTCCTGTGAAAAGAGTGAGGTTCTTCTATCCAGGTGACTTTGGTAGTGATTGTGTGGAAGGATATGGAGAAAGTGGAGTTCTTCTCAAATATTCAAACACTTCATCGCTAGATAAATTAGTGGGATCAAAGGGTGATTGCCACACACGAAGACTGTGAGCAGATTGGTGAAGCTGGAAGCTTCAAGAAGCAAGAATCGAGTAAAGATTTTGTAGAAGAGTTTGACATTAAGTTGTATACAATTCAAGATCCATATACTTTTGCAATATTTTTCAAAATAAAAAGGAACAAAACAAGTTCCAACGAGAAACCATTGAAGAGTAGAGTAGGCAAAGCAAGGACGATCTCTAAACCACTAAACATTTCAGTGTACTATCTCTCTCTCTCTCTCTCTCTCACACTCTCACTCTCACTCTCACTCCCGTATTTTAATTTTCAGGATATTGCATGCTTAGGTTATCAATTCTTAGCTGAATTTATCATTCAATTTAGTTGGTACCAATTTATTACGCAAGGTTAGGTTTTGTTAGAATTGGTACCTAATTGAGCTTTAGTCGTGATTAAATTCTGGAAAACTAGTGTTGGCAGAATCCGATCATAATTGAAATATTGTACATGACACATTTTGTGTAATATACAATCATTCAATTAATCATTGTTGAACAATATGTGAGTTTTGTGAATTGTGTATTTGTCAATGTGGTTGAATTACAAATAAAAGCATAAGTCTCTATTTTCGCTTTAAGACTTCCGCGCATAATTTTGAAAACCCTATGATATTCTATTTTTGGAAAATCAATTGAATTTTTAATAAGGGCCTATTCACCCCTCTCTTCTAGATCGTTTATCTGCTCCATATTCTCACCTAACAATTGGCCTCATAGCTAGTCTTTTGATCAAGTCTAAATGACTCAAAAGTTTGAGAATATGGCTAACGATGACGATCCAAAAAGAGTGTGTAGTGAGCATATGTTTTTAAAGGCGAGAATCGTGCTTATTGGAAAGATAGCATGTATGTAAATTTACTATGAGTTGATAAAAATCTATGGACATCCTTCACCGAAGGGCCATTTATCCCTAAGGGCAACGATGTTATTGTTAAACACCCAAAGGATTTGTCAGATGATGAAAACCAAAAAGGCTTCATATGATCTGAAAACAAGGAACATACTTATCTTTGATTTATGCATGAAAGTATTCTACTAAATTTTACAACATAAGTATGCTAAAGGTATATGGGATGCCATCCAAACCCTTTATGTGGGATGAAAGTATTCGACAGAATTTTCATCGAGAGGGAATAAAAAACAGGAGTAGTGTGTGGGCAATTGCATGTCATGCCATTTTGGATGTGAAGAAACACGGAAGAACATGATGAGAATTATATGAGACCTAGTGAGCCAGTTTGCCATATTCTCCAAAGACGAAAGGATTATGAGCAAGCGAAGAAGTTAACAGTACAAGTGATAAAGACTGAAGTGAGAGTTAGGAATATCGAGTGGAAGCCACCTCTAGATAATATGGTGAAGCTTAATACAGATGGGGCAAAAGAAGGATAACAATGCTACAGGGTGTGGTGGAGTTATTCGTGATGTGGGGGGAAATGGATTAGTGACTTCTCCAAATATTTGGGAAATTATAGTGTCGTAGTGGCGAATGTTGGGGAGTTTGTGAAAGTCTAAAGCTTAATAAAAGCTTAGGTTTGAGAAAAGTGGAAGTCAACATGGATTCTGAGATTGTGGTGAGAGCTATTGGTGGTGATGGGTTAGTAATGCTAGTTGTTTGGTTTTGATCAAAGAAATTAAGAAGCAGATAGAAGATCACGAGTTTGTCCAAGTGGTACATACGCTTAAAGAAACAAATTTGTGCGTTGACGCCCTTGCTACTATGGGGTGCTTTAATAAGTCTTCCCAAGTTTTTAGAGGTCTTCTAATAAATTTAGCTGATTTTTAAATTCTTTTATTATTTAATTTAGGCTTTCATTTTAAACAAATAAATAATTAAATAAATTACCGATTATTAGCTCATACACAGAATGAATTTCACAAAATTAAATCTTGCCACTAGAGAATTAAAAAAACATACTAATTTAAGTCATTTACTCATTTTTGTATTTCTTTCTATCTATGTCAATTTGATTTACCCGAGGACGATTTTGTAGTACGGTCACAATGATGAGTGCTCCTAAAGTTTTCAAAGATAATGAGTAACCACAATTTTATTGCTCTGCTTGCTTTATACCAACTTCAATTTTTGAACCATAGTCTTTTGTACAGTTTGCCACGACGGAAATATTCAATCCATGATGTTTGCACAATATTGTCATGACATGGACATTCACTATTCCTTTTCTAGATTTTCTATATAATAGTCCACAAGAGGATGTTTCCACCAAAGGTTGTACCAATGTGAAGGGATGCAGGAAAACTAAATATCTTTGTTTGTTTCTAATTGTCTCATTTGATATTGTTGCAAATTAAAGTAGCTAATAGCTATGTAATGTTTGTTAGCCCAAATATAAAAAAGAAACCAATCTAAGATATTGAGATTGAAAACTTTTTGCCACATAATTATTAACATTAGTATAATGTTGATCTGTCACCATGTTTTCAAGCAACTTTGTCTGGTTTCCTGGCTTTGTTTTTATCAGTGGTGCCAACAAATTGGTCCTTTTTACCATACTTTGCTGCAGATTTCCCTTAAAGTATTGAAAAATCATGCAATGCATGCCATTGGTGCTTTTTCTAGAATGTTATTTTATAACATATAAAACTCATTTTTTAGTATGTTAATACTATTTATTAATCTATTTTTTATTAATTTTTTATATTATTAATAAATGATTTTTTTATTAGTTAAGTGATACTTTTTCTAAAGTAATTCAAAATTTCATTTTTCATACACATTAACTAGATTTCTTAATTACTCAATCAATATGGCACACTGAATGAACATTTCACCATCCCATTAAATGTTTCTTTGAAAGAAGAGCTTCCACATTAATGTGACATTATGTAACATCTATCTAAAAGACACTTCATCCCTCTCAAATAATTAACTCATTGAAATACTTCACACATATGACATATATATATATATATATATATATATATATATATATATATATATATATATATATATATATATATATATATATATATATATATATATATATATATATATATATATAGGAGGGTTATATTGACTCCAAGAGTAAGTTATAATAATTTACTCCACATCTTGACCATTAATTCTTTTCAATCTAATGGTTAAAAATAATAAGTCATTAAATGTGGAAAGAGAAAACTATTCCTTATTATTTTTAACCATTAGATTGAAAAAAATTAATGGTTAAGATGTGGAGTAAGTTATTATAACTTACTCTTGGAGTCAATATAATCCTCCTTATATATATATATATATATATATATCAAATGAGAACTTTTGTTATCATGAGAACTGAGAACTTTTAATAACATAAAATCAATGCTCAAATATGCATTTATTTATGTGATATGTATTTAAACCAGATTCTATCTATTAATTATTGTCTCTTAAAATTTAAGTGAAATCTGAGGCGTTGATTTTAAATCGTAGAGTTATTATTAGAAGTTCTTAGTTCTCATAACAACCAAAGTTCTCATTTGATACATCCCATATATATATATATATATATATATATATATATATATATATATATATATATATATATATATATATATATATATATATATATATATATATATATATATATATATATATATATATATATATATATAATGGAAAATTACTCCCTCCAATCTCAATTATAAAAAAAATGACTACTTTAACACTAATTAAGAAAGTTAAGTTAATTATAATTAATTTTTAATTCAAATACAATCAAAATAATATTCACTTTAATATCCTTAATTATATTTATTTGATAAATTAATTACCAACATTTAATGCTCTTGAGCTAAATTAGGGGTATACTAGTAAATACAAGTATATATTAATTTGAAGGAGGATATTTACTTTCTAAAAAATATATTTTTTAACTTTTGTTTATATTTTAAAAGAAAAAAATTGCTTTAATAATTATAAAGATAATTTAATAAAAACACTATTATCCCATTTTTGTAATTTATGTTAAATGCTCCAACATATTCTATATTATAGGTAGAGAGGGAGTATCAATCAATTTGCCAAGAATAATTATGTGGACCTATAGTCACAAAATTTTGTCTAGTAAATTAGTCTATTCACTACCTCATCTCATATTAAAATTGATTATGGAACATGAATTTTAAACTCACAGTTGTCCAAATCTGAAAACTCAGTTTTCATACTATAGTTTTTGGGGCTGCTAACAAATTCTTCAAAATCTCAGTGAAGCTGTATAAGCGCGTTTGACCTTGTAAAATTCACTTCCATTCAATTCAACTTTCTTCTTGAGAATCTCTAGTTGACACCATTCATTTATACACATCTTCACCAAACACAACACAAGAACAAAAACACAAACATAATCCAAATCAAACTGTCTTCACCATCAATGGGTGACATAGTGAAACAAATATTAACAAAACCGATCCAGTTAGCAGACCAAGTAACAAAAGCCGCAGATGAAGCAAGTTCCTTCAAGCAAGAATGCGGAGAGCTCAAATCCAAAACGGAGAAGCTCGCCGGTCTTCTCCGGCAAGCCGCCAGAGCGAGCTCCGATCTATACGAACGTCCTACTAAACGGATCATCGAAGAAACCGAACAGGTACTCGACAAAGCACTTTCCTTAGTCCTAAAATGTCGTGCCAATGGTATCATGAAACGTGTCTTCACCATCATCCCTGCCGCAGCCTTCCGTAAAACATCCTCCCATTTAGAAAACTCCATCGGCGATGTTTCATGGCTGCTTCGTGTCTCCGCCCCTGCAGACGACCGTGGTGGCGAGTATCTCGGACTTCCTCCGATCGCGGCCAATGAACCTATTCTATGCTTCATTTGGGAGCAGATCGCTATACTTTACACCGGTTCACAGGAAGATCGCTCCGACGCGGCGGCTTCGCTTGTCTCGCTGGCGCGTGGGAGTGATCGTTATGGGAAGCTTATAATTGAGGAAGGTGGGGTGGGGCCACTTTTGAAGCTGATCAAGGAAGGGAAGATTGATGGACAAGAGAATGCTGCTAGAGCTATTGGGCTTCTTGGTCGTGATGCGGAATGCGTGGAACATATGATTCATGCGGGTGTTTGTTCGGTTTTTGCGAAGATTCTTAAAGAAGGTCCTATGAAAGTTCAAGGTGTTGTTGCTTGGGCTGTTTCTGAGCTTGTTGCTAATTATCCTAAGTGTCAGGATCTTTTTGCTCAGCATAATATTATAAGGTTGCTTGTTGGTCATCTTGCTTTTGAAACAGTTGAAGAACATAGTAAGTATGCTGTTGTTAGCATGAAAGCGACTTCGATTCACGCTGCTGCTGTTGTTATGGCGAATAGTAATAATAATAATAATTCTGGTTCTAATCTTAATCCAAAGAAGGGGAATGAAAATGGAGATGATGGTGTTGGTGGCGGAAACGGAAACAACAAACTAGGTCGCGTGTCGCATCATCCGTTGGGCGAAAGACCTAGAAATCTGCATAGAGTGATCACAAGTACTATGGCGAAACATGCTGCTTCCAAGCCTAGTCAAGGAGATGAAGCAAATCAAAATCAGAACTTTTTGTCCAATTCTAATCCTCCTAATGGCAATGGACTTGGTAATGGTAATGGTAATGGTAATGGTGGTGGTGGTAAGCAAGGAAATCATAATAATCATCAGAGAAATTATTCGCATTCGGGAATTAACATGAAGGGGAGGGAATTTGAAGACGCGGAGACTAAGGCAAGTATGAAGGAAATGGCTGCAAGAGCTCTTTGGCATTTGGCTAAGGATAATGTGATGATTTGTCGCAGCATAACAGAATCAAGGGCTTTGTTGTGTTTTGCTGTTTTACTTGAGAAAGGACCGGAGGCTGTGCAGTACAATTCAGCGATGGCGTTGATGGAGATTACTGCGGTTGCTGAGAAAGATGCTGAATTGAGGAAATCTGCATTTAAGCCTAATTCTCCTGCCTGCAAAGCAGTTGTTGATCAAGTGCTTAAGATAATCGAGAAACCTGATTCGGATCTCCTCATTCCTTGCGTCAAGGCGATTGGGAATTTGGCAAGGACATTCAAGGCCACCGAGACAAGAATGATTGGTCCATTGGTGAAACTTCTTGATGAAGGGGAGGCAGAGGTTTCCAGAGAGGCGGCAATCGCGCTCAGGAAATTTGCGGGAAGTGAAAACTACCTTCATGTTGATCACTCCAAGGCAATTATTAGCGCAGGTGGCGCAAAACATTTGATTCAGCTTGTTTATTTCGGAGAACATCAGGTTCCAGCATTGGTTCTGCTCTCCTACATTGCATTGCACGTGCCGGATAGCGAAGAACTCGCTCTTGCTGAGGTTCTTGGAGTGCTTGAATGGGCATCCAAGCAATCTTTCATGCAACATGAGGAAACCCTTGAGGCATTGTTGCAAGAAGCCAAAAGTAGGTTGGAGCTTTATCAATCTAGAGGTTCAAGAGGATTTCATCATAAATTGCATCAGTAGGAAAAATAGTACATTGTCACCATCTTTGTAAATGTAAAGGTTTTTCAGTCATTTCCAATTCTTATCTGATCTACTCTCTGGTCCTATATATAAGAAAAATTTTATTTTATAGATTCGTTGAATATGTAATGTATTTGGTCTATATATTGTCCAGCTGCATTAATCATTCAAAATATCTAAAAAATAAAGTTTTTCTTATAAATAGGATCCTAGCAGATATCATTTTTCTGCGTGTGTATACAATCAATTTGGCTGCTCTAAAGTGAGAAATTTTGTTGTTATTTCAACAAACTCATGATTTGTTAAGATGTAAATGTAAAATTCACATGTGATGTATTAATCAATGGTTGATAAAACTCACTTTACACTTTAAAGTGAGTTGTTCACTTTGCTGTCTACAATTATTTACCAACTCTTATGCGTTGGACCAAATAGAAAAATTCTAAAAGAATACCTTTGAATGATTCTTAAGCTTTTGTTGCATGGATAGAAAGCAAGGAATATATGCACACAAAAAAGTGAAGTTGACCTGAGGTTTGGCGATGGATTGTGGTCCAAACATTCAACTGCAGGAACAGGACGTGTTCAAAACTAACCCACGTCAAGTTTACTTTCTATATACGATTCCATCATTGCATAATAAAATATAGAGTATCTGCAAATTGTTGTTAGTTAACAATAACTTAATTTCTAACAACAATTTTCTACTGTAACAAAACCACCCCTGAATTGATTATTAATAATTAGGTAATATTGGGGTTGTATACATTTTGAACTGATTATTTAGAAGAAGCAAGATTGAGAAAATTCTACGTGTTGTGTTGGAAGAGAAGATACATTTTTTGACTCACCCATCTATCCAAATTTACACTTTCCAAGCTTTCCGCGTACGCGCAGTCCAAACGGGCTATATCATTCTTGTGATAGGTTGGGCTTATATTCATTCTTGCACCCCACATATGTTTAGCGGAGTACAATGAAAAAAAGTTATCAAATACGTTTTTTTTCTTCCAAGAGAATTTGTTGGTATGCTCTCCGGTTTGTAACATGTTTTAGATAACTTTGTCGAATGTTATATTATCATTTCTATTTTGTGTACCGATTACTTACCATTAAGTATTCCGATATGATTTTTTTTAAAAACTTTTTTTATGTTGTTCAGTCATATGGAAATCTCTTTACAAATATGCGACAAAAATCAGAAATATGCAGATACTACTAATACATTCTCGATTATACAAAGATTTGATACACGAGAAGAGGTGATAAAATGAATTAAGGAGGTTGAAATCAGAAATAAAATAATTGTTATCAACACTCGTTCAAAGACTGAAACAATGTAATCATCATTTCTTCAGATACGAAACAGACAAGAGAGGGAGAGACAAAAAAATATTATTTGATCGTGATAAAGGTGAGAAATACAGGGAAATAGATAGTGGAACATAAAGTGCCACTAAGAAATACGGTTGTCCATTCAAAATCAGTTCAACACCGTCGAAAGATGGTTTTAGATAGAAGTTTGGTATAAAATATGGACTTCATCGTTAACAATAAAGATAACAAAGTAGGGAAGAGAGGAAGAGACTAGGTTTTCAATAATATGAATAACAAAACTTATGTAAATAAGGGTTACAAAGAGAATATATAATAAGACATAAATATACTAAACTACATGTAGCTCAACTATAAGTAAGGTCCATTACATATTATCTAACGTCTCCCCTTAAACTCACAATGCAATAATATGAAGTATTGAGAGTTTGCCAAAAACAAAAAATAAAAACATGTTCAATAATAAACAATATAAATATAAAACTCGAACACTCCCTTTAAAGTTAAAGTTTGTTAAATTTTAAGCTCGTTACAAATTAACCTAAAAGTAAGTGATAAATCCAACTTAACTAATATCATAACCACCGGAAACAACAACCAATAAGAAGAACCATCATAGAGAGGAGCAACAACCAAAGAGAGAAGAAGTCGTTGAATAAGTTGAATGGAGAAATCAATTGAGAAAAGATGAGCATCCAAATAGGGAACAAATCAAACCAACAAATCAAAATGAATCAAATCAATTTGAATTAAACTAAATTAAACCAAATCTGATCAAACTAAACCAATCTAGTCTAATCATATCCAAATCAAATCGAACACAATCAATCCAAATCAATCCATATCAATTTGAACCAAATTAATTTAAATCAATCATAGTGAAACTCAAATTTTGGCAATTACAATACAGATGTCAAGACAGAAGTCTTAACACAAAACACAATGTCAGGACATATGTTATAACATTACCTGCTGGTAGATAACACTTTTACCAAAATAGAAACTCTGCAGAATTAAATTGCAGAAGATAAAAGAATACAACAAATTGTTAACCCAGTTCAGTGCAACGTCACCTACTCTGGGGGCTGTCAAGCCAGGAAGGAAATCCACTACGATATTATTAGTTCAAAGCTCCTAATTTACAACTTCTCGCATAATCACTACCTTGTGCGACTTCTACCAAGAACCCTCTAGATATGATATCCCCCTCGCACTTCCTACAACCAATCGCCTCAGTGATAAAAAACCAACAACAATCCCAGTGACTAAAACAAAAAAAACCAAACAGAATATTACACTTCCAATAAACAATACTTGGTCTTGCTTAAAATCTTCAACCAAGAACAATACTCAACTCTTTGCTTAAAAGCTCATAAGTGATAACAATCGGTCTACATGTATCAGAAGATACATGAGTGACATACAAAGAAAAACACAAAAACCTTAAAATACTCCTGAAACCCTAAACCCTTATTTTGCACCCACTATTTCTTGTTGTGAATGTTTTCTATTTTAGATTTAGTAAGTCTTATTTATAAACTCTTGTAGTATGGACTTGGACTCTTGAATCAAATTCAATCTTCTCATTTTTCAATCAGCTGAAAGATCTTCACAAAAAATAGGACCAAATCAAATCTAATCAAATCAAAGTTTCCTAAAAAGTCTCCAAGATTCTTTTTATTAAACCAAATCAAATTTGCATTGTCCCTAAAATATCTTTGATTGGTTGTGCATGTATGAGCACTAGAATCTTCCAAAATCTCATATTTTTCAATCAAATCTTCAAGGAAATAAACCAGCTAAACTGTTAAGATGTTCTAGTATAGCATGCCACAACATTTGGCAGAACATTTTTCAAAACACATGACAGCAAAACCTGTCATGACAGTTGGTCAAGATGTTACAACATTTTGTTCAACATCAGATAAGAACCATATTTTAGCAAAATTTATGGCAACCATAAAACCATGGATCTAACAATCTCCCTGTTTGGCAAATTTTGGCTAAAACAGCCAAAGCACAATTAAGTCTTGGAGATATGAATAAAACCACAACCAAAAAACACAAGCTACATGAAAACATGTAATTTTTGTACAAACTGCAAACATAAAAATATATCAGAGATACACAATAGTTACAGAGAGACCCTTTCTTCAAAGCTCTCCAAAAGTTAGATGTTTAAACATGTGGTCTGACATCACATCAATACATCTCCAACAACTTTTACAATCATATAGGTCCATTACTCCCACGATCATACATAACCATTTCTGATCCCCCTCAAAGGGAAAACCCAAATCACCAAAAAATCTAATTCACCAAATATGAACTACCCAAGTTCACACATCAGAGGCACATGCTGCAGAAGATAATAAAAGCCTCACATCAGGTAAGACATCATGCACACAAATCCTCCAGTCTCTAGTAGCAGCAACAGGCATGCTATCATGCCCCCTAAATAGTTGCATCCAACAAGCAACCATAATAACTACTTTCCCCTTATCAGTAAGACAGTCCTATCAGCATGCTAAACAACATGTCAAGACATGTGTCATAACATCAGGACAAACAAAAACACAATAACACTTTACTCCCCCTTTTTAGACAAATTTTGACAATAAAAATAGAGTAAATGTAAACAATGGAAGCACACACATTGCACATAAGCTATAAGCACAAATGGAAACACAAAATCTCATATGGAAACCCAATCTGATGGAAGCAAACAAATTGATCATTTTTAGGTGGTCTTCCACCTCTTGCCCTGTCAAAGACCCTTATGCACTCATTGTTGTTGTCTTGCATAGATATTTTGTTCCATCCTTTAATAATAGCAATTAGTATAGGCTTCGCAAGCCTTAGAGAATATAAGAAAGATGTAGTAACAGTTGCATCCCTCCATATTTGTAACTGCTATAACTCATCAATAGTGCAAGTTCCATTCCCACTGCTTATATTCTCAATATGATTTGCTTTAAACATAACAGTGAGTTGTTCCTTGTTATCCATATGCACCAGAGTAACAACCTTTCCTTCAACAAAATTCTTGATTAGTTGTCGATAACTATCAAGATTCTTGTTCCAACCATGTTGAATGAGATATCTGATAACATTCAGATCAATACAATGTAATGTCAATACATCATGTTTGACATTAAAATCCTTCAGCATTTGTTTCATTCTTGTCACTTTAGAGAAACTTCCTCTGGTTTCCCTAAGCTTAGCTTCAACATTACACCAAGAAGCACATACTTGCTTCTTATTGATCCTGAAAAACAAAGTGTTCCTCAAGACAAAATATCCATCAACATTTGATACTTTCTCATTGAATTCAGTGATGTCCCCTTCATTAGGATATTTTATAATTAATTCCTTGGATTGTTTTATTTGTTCTTTAGTAGAGAAACCTCTGCTGGATTTAGAACTTACTAATTAAGTACTTATGAATTCACAAATTTCCTCCCTCACTACTTCTTCAGTATGTACACAAGATGTTCCAACATTGTCTTTGAGATTCATCTTCTCTTTAGTAATAGAATCATCAATCACTACACTAATGAGTTCCATTGTAACTTTAGTTCTAGAGTGAAATATTTTATAAGCTTTGTTGTGTGAAGAGTAACCCAAAAATTTCCCTTCATCTTTTATGGAATCTTTATCAGTCAAGATGTAGCATCTACTTCCAAAGATATGAAAATAGTTTACTAATGGCTTCCTTCCTTTCTAAAACTCAAAGAGAGTGGTTGAAGTACTTCCTCTCAAGGTAACCCTGTTATGAATATAGCATGCAGTATTCATAGCTTCAAGCCAAAACTCCAATGGCAATTGCTTAGTATGAAGCATGACTCTAGCTGATTCTTGTATAGCTCTAGTCTTTTGCTCAACAATTCCATCTTGCTGAGAAGAGCTTCCATGACTAATACCTTTAGAATCACATAATTCAGAAAATTTTGCATCCTTAAACTCTTTGTCATGGTCACTTCTAACTTTGACAATCACGCTATATTTCTCCTCTTTGAGACTTTGACACAAATCTTTGAAGACTTTAAAGGTGTATGATTTTTCTTTAAGAAATTTCATCCATGTATACCCAAAAAAAATCATCTATAATCACATTGACTTACCTCTTTCCACCCAAGTTTTCTATTTGCATTGGTCCCATTAAGTCCATTTGAAGAAGTTCCAACACTTTGGAAGTAGTCTGATGTTGCAACATTGGGTGTGACATCATGGTTTTCTTATTCAATTCACACTCATCACAGACTTTTCCTTCTTGAATCTTGAGCTCTGGCATTCCTCCAATGGCTCCTTCAGATATGATTTCCTACATTCTTTTGAGCTGAAGGTGTCAAAGTTTCTAGTGCCATAGCTTCACTTCACCGTCATTGTTTGTTGAACATGTGGGAGAGTAAGAAATTATTTGAGATTACCACAAGTAACAGTTGTCTTTAGACCTTATGCCTTTCAGAATGACAACATCTTTCTCATATTTGACTAAGCATTATGATTTGGAGAAATTGACCAACAACCCTTGATCACATGGCTGACTAATGCAAATAACATTAACATATAGTCTTTTTACAAGAAGAACATCTTCTAAATTTGGAGAACCAGCACACATCAATTTTCCTACTTCTTTGATTTCTCCTTTAAACACATCACCAAATCTGACAGCACCTGTGGGGTGATATCTGATATCCAACAATAATTTATAAACCCATGTCATATGTCTAGAGCATCCAATGTCAAAGTACCAATCTTCTCTATTTGAATCTCTCAATGAGGTATGAGCTATAAGATTAACATCTCTTTCTTTAACACTTCTCTTTTTCCTAACTTCACTAGTCTTAGAATGAGCTGAATTTTTTTATCTCCAAAAAACTTATAACAAAAAGGCTTAATATGATCATACTCACCATAATAATGACATCTCCAAGTTGAAGAATTGGAATTTGTTTGAGTTTCATTCAGTCTTCCAATATGGTGGAACATGTGGTTGGACATGTTGATCATTCTTTTCTTTTCAGCATGAAAGAACGTTTCTACAAATTTTTCATTTTATCAATTATCAAATGAACGATTAACCTCTGTATCTTCAGTTTCTTTCATTATATCAATCCTATTTTTCATCCTTTTCAGAAAGTTTGTCAAGTGTCAAGCTTGGAATTTAAGAAAGTTACCTCACTTTGAAGATGAAAAATAATACATAGAAGCTTCTTCTTTTCATTCTCCAATTCAGCTATGATCTTTCTGTGTTCTTCTTCTGTCTTGAGATTTTCTCCACACTTGTCACAAGTATCCTTGTAGGACACATTCAGATCTTTATAGAGATCATTCTCATCACAAGATTCTACTTCATATTCCCATCTTCCAGAAAGAGCCATCACTAGTTTGGAAATCTCAATTTTAGACCCATCTTCTGACTCATCATCATTAGACAAAGATACAGTAAAACCCTTTTAGTGCTTCTTGATAAAAGTGGGACATTCTGGTATAATATGACCAAAACCTTCACACTCATGGCATTAAACACTATTGCTTTGATTGGATTTCTCTTCAGGTCTGTTATTATTTTGAGAATCATTATCATTTCTGATGTCATATGAGATTTTCTTGACATCTAGTCTTCCTCTTCTATCTATTCTCTTCAGAATTCTATTGATTTGCTTCCCAAGCAACACAATGGTATTAGACAGTCCTTCCTTAGTATCCAGATCAGTTTGACCTGTTTCATCTTCAACATTGGATACGAAAGCTATGTTGTTGTTCTTTTTCTCAGACTTGTCACTAATGGTCAATTCAAAAGTTTGAAGTGAGCCAACAAGTTCATCAACCCTTATAGTGCTGATCTCATGAGCTTCTTCAATGGTTTTCACTTTCATGTCAAATTTCCTAGGTAGAGACTTAAGAATTTTTCTTACAAGCTTTTCTTCTAACTTATTTTCTCAGAAGGCATCGGATGGATTTTCTATTTCAAGAACCTTTATATGATTGTCCTGGATGGTGTCATCATTATTCATCTTCATATTTTCAATTTTAGAAGTGATAAGTTATAGTCTTGACATCTTCACTTTAGATGTACCTTCATGACTTGTCTTGAAGATTTCCCAAGCATCCTTACAGTACATGTATTTATTAACCCAGAAAACATTCTTGTCCACTCCATTGAATAAAGCACTCAAAGCCTTGGAATTTCCAAGAGCTAACTTATCATCCTCATCAAACCAATCTTCCTCTAGCTTCAAGGGAACATTCCCATCTTTATCCTTCAAGCAGTGGATTGTATCCTCCTTATTTGTCCATAGTACCAAAAAATATTCTCCTTGGAGCTTACTCAATAAACAAAACAAGGTGTCTGCTCTTATGTCAGTTAAAATTCTGGAACTTGTAATACAGATGTCAAGACAGATGTCTCAACACAAAACATAATGTCACGAAAAATGTTATAACATCACCTGCTCACAGAAAACACTTTTACCAAAATAGAAACTATGCATAATTAAATTGGAGAAGGTAAAAGAAAGTAATCAGTTGCTAACCCAGTTCGGTGCAACGTCACCTACTCTATGGGCTACCAAGCAAGGAAAAAACCCACTATAATATTATTAGTTCAAAGCCTAAACAGTCCTAGATTATAACTTATCACCTAATTACTACCTTGTGCCACTTCTACCTAGAACCCTTTAGATATGAGATCCCCCTCTCACTTCCTACAACCAATCACCTCAATGATAAAAAAAAACCAACCACAATCCCAGTGACTGAAACAAAAAAACCAAACTGAAGATTACACTTTAAATAAACAATACTTAGTCTTGCTTAAAAGCTTCAACCAAGAACAATACTCAACTTTTCTCTTAAAAGCTCATGAGCGAGAACAATCAGTGTACCTTTATGTATCAGAAGATACATGAGCTGCATACAAAGAAAAACACAAAAACCTTAAAAGACTCCCAAAACCCTAAACCCTTATTTTGCACCCACTATTTCTTGTTGTGAATGCTTTTAATTTTAGATTTAGTAAGTCCTTATTTATAAACTCTTATAGTATGGGCTTGAACTCTTGAATCAAATCCAATCTTCTCCTTTTTCAATCAGCTACAATATCTTCACAAAAAAATAGGAACAAATCAAATCAAATCAAAGTTTCCTAAAAAGTTTCAAAGATTCTTTTTATTAAACCAAATTAAATTTGCACTGTCCCTAAAATATCTTTGATTGGTTGCACATGTATGAACACTAGAATCTTCCAGAATCTCATATTTTTCAATCAAATCTTCAAGGAAATAAACCAGCTGAACTGTTATGATGTTCTGGTATGACACGTCATAACATCTGGTGGAATATTTGTCAAAATACATGACAGCAAAACCTGTCATGACAGTTGGTCAAGATGTTACAACATCTTGCTCAACATCAGATAAGAATCATGTTTTAGCAAAATTTATGTCAACCATAAAACCATGGATCTAACATAAATAAAATAAATTAAATTCGATCAAATTGAATCAATTCAATCTGATACAATCCAAAGAAAATCAATTAGAATAACCAATAATGAGAGTAGTAACCAAATAGAAGAATCAATAAGATAGATAAAGGGGTGCAACCAAACATAAGAACCAATAAGAAGGGGAAAATCAATGGAGTGAGAAAGAACCAAATCGAATAACCAATAGGGAGAGGACTAACCAAATAGAAGAATCAATCAGAGAGAGAAAGTGAAGGAACCAAATAGAAGAACTAAAAAGAAGAGGAGAATCAATGGAGATAAAAACAACCAAATAGAATAACCAACAAGGAGAGGAGTAACCAAATATAACAATCTATAAGAGATAGAAAGAGAAGTAACCAAATAGAAAAACTAATAAGAAGGGGAAGAATCAATGGAGAGAGAAGTAATAAATAGGGAGAGAGTCAATCGAAGTCATATATAAATCAATCATGATCTTCGCGCATACAAAAGTGGGATTCTTTTCTCCTTAATTTTTCTAGAGGTCTTGGTAGATTCTTTTTGCCCCCTCAAGGTCAGCGTTGATGGTGGTCGGTTTTCCTTAGAGATTTTGATACTTTAACTTTAAATGCACCTTCCCAGCGTGGCTGCCTAAGATACAGTTGTAGACGCTCCTATAGGGGACAACAAGGAATTGGGAATTAATTTCCCATATGTCCTTTCCATCTCTTACAGAGACCATCATTTACATATATCCTAAGGATTGGTGGTTGTTCTGCCAAGAGCCTGGATGCCATGACCTTCATACGATCATAAGCTTCATATGCCTAGGCTCATCTTCTCGAATAACTTTGAGTACATAATTTTGTAGGAACTGCCGCCATCGATGAGGATTTTGGACACGTCAAATTGCTTGGTAGTAGTGATCATCAGGGAAAATTTTCATTGGTGATGCCTCTGCCCTTTTCGGAGTCCCAGAACCCCTATATGGGTTAGTCAGGAATCTTTGTCAATGTACTTGCCTCATTTTTGTAGACGACCATCATCTCGACAATTTTCCTCTTCATCATCCCTTTGGAGGGGATATTTTCTCGGGGTGGTCCTCTAGTGATAGCGGTGATGTACGAGCGCTTTCCTTTAGTGTCCTTTCTACTTTTGTTGTTGGTCCTGACTTGTGCAGTCTTTGGGAGGGATTAGTCTTTACGTGATTCCTCCCTATCTCTTTTGCTCCCCGTTGACACACTCGGTTAATTTACCCTTCTTAATCAAACCTTCGATATAATACTTCAGTTAAATGCAGTCGTCTGTGGTATGTCCATGACTTCTATGGAAATGACAATACTTTGACTTATCAGTATGAGATGTTTCCTTGTCGAGATAAGGATGTAAGACTCCCCCTTCTAAAATTTGATGTTGGTGTAGTCCTCTCAAATCTTTTCTTGGGAAACAGTCAAAGGTGTACTTGGAATATCATCCCTGAATACCTAATTCAGCTTCATCTTGGCGCCAGTGGGCTTCCTTTTTGGTCGAGAAACTAGAATGGGTTTCGGCTGATGCATGACTATTAAAACACGTGTTAAACTTCTCCTTTAAGAGCATGTACGACTCATCCATGGTAAGCATATCTTGGATGGCCTTCACTTTCTTCCTCCTTATCTTTGACTTGAATGGATGGTCCCTCATAAGGCCATTCTCAAAGATCTAACATTAAAGGCCCTATTCGGGCCCTTTCGACTTTGAGAGCATCTTGCATGAACCAGTCTATGTAAGACCCGAAGCTTTCCTTCTTTCCCTAGAAGATCCTGCTTAGGACGACTTCAGTCACCGGTTGTATCCTATGGGCTATAAAGCATGTAGAGAACCCCTCATATAAATTCGTCCAGGATATAATGCTCTCGTCCAGAAATCCATTGAACAACAGCCTGGCTGGTCCGATCAGAGTTAAGGAAAACAACTTGCACTTAGACGTGTTATTAACACTGAAGTAATTCAGTCGGTCATTGAAGAGCTGCATGTGCTTGCCAGGGTCTCCCTTTCCATCATATTTTCCCATCCTGAGCGGCTTGTCCATGGATTTCAGTATCTTGATTTCCAAAATCCTTACATCCAGTGGATATTTTAACTGTACCTTTCCTAGCTACTTCTCTGCTTGAGTCAGGGAAAGAGTGTGGCTACCTCGATTCTCCTGGGACTCTAGGGAGGAGTCTGACGCTTCGTGATCCTATGATGATATCTCAACCGACGATTTTCTCCTCTCTTCACCCCAGACGGTTCTTGGGCGGCAGTATGAGTCCTCCTTGGCGCGACCTCTAGGACGGTGTTTCCATGAGGTGGAGCATTGTGGAGGCTTTCTTCAAGGCGTAATAACCTTCCTTCAAGTGCATTTTAATTTTACTGTCGAGTGATGTTGTACACACTGTTCAATAGTTTGTTAGCACCTTACACTCCTAGGTTTTCTTGCAACACCTGAAGGCTAATCAAATCTTTGATTGCAAAATTGGAGGTGGAACAAGTGGATTGATTTCAGTAACTTGAATAAATCTGGATATTTATGGATCCTGGACCAGATCTAGATGTAATATAATTGTTGCTCCAAGATTTACGATGCCTTGCGATTGAGGAAAAGGCACTTGATTGATCACTACTAGAGTTGTAGTGGCAACTTCACGCACAACAACGGCTTTGCACGCGATAGTAAATCGAGTAGCTTTAGATCCAACCATCACTTAAAGTCGTAGAAATTACAGATCTAGAAGTTTAAGAATCAGAATTAAGATGATGGTTGATTGAATAGAAATGTAATGGAGCTTCGAGTTTGATTCAAAATGCTCTTGATTCGTTGACATGAGGAGGTTATGAGCGGATGAATCAGAGAACAAACGTGAAATCATGGAAATGGTAGGAATCAAAAATCGATTCCCATAAATGACGCCATTATTCCTTTCATAAAACGAGTTGAGAAACAGTGGTGATAAAGGATCGAAGCTTCAGATACGAAGGAGTGGGGCAGGGACCTGTAAGGTTAGAACTCCAATGCTAAAGTCAGTATGTGAGGAAGAAAAGTGAAGTGAAATTGAATTTGAACCTTGTTACCTCAATTTGGCGTCTTCTTTATATAGAAAGATGAAAATAACAAACTCATTATTTGTTAGAAGTGAATTGCAGAGAGTCGTTGGATGCACTTGCGGTTGATATCCTTTGTAATCACAAGGATGATAATTCTCGTGTGTAGAGAAAATTGTGGAAGGAGTATGGCTCTTTTACGGTGGTCGATCGGGGTCAATATGGTCGGCACAAAACATGTTCTATAAGCATTGCGAAGATCCTTGAATATTGGTTTTCCCAATGTTTAAGGAGATTTGCTAGGTCTCTTTTCACATGATATCTTTGATGATATAAGAGATGTTTGATCCATGAAGTTGAGACCTTTTCCTAAACGCATGTGCATACATCAAACATAGTCTTGACCTAATAAACTTAATTTTTTATTGGTTCTAATAGTAGTTTCCCACCAGACACACTTCCTTGTCGTGGAATCAGATAGTTAGAGGAAATATCGTCAAATAGCTATCAACAATGATTCATCTATCCTTAAGTTATCAGGCTAGGAAAATAACTTTATCTCTTAAGTTGAGTATTTTAACTACTTCAAATATTGTTAATTATTGTGTTTTTACGTGTTTGAGAGATTGAACTAAAAATGCATAAAAATATAGCATACCAACAAAATATATATGTAAACACTAGTTATGTTGGCCAAAACGATGTGACTTAATGAATTTAGTCTTCTAAACTATGTACGCAAGTGAGGCGTGAGTTTTTTTTTGTTACTGGAGTAAGTGACGCCCCACGTGTGCCTTGATTCTCCAGTGTCCCAATTTGTTTTCGGTTATTCTTATCCACACATGCCCTGCTCGCTCAGAATATGATTCCTTGCTCTTTTCTTTTTTGGTTAGTGGGACTATAAACATGAAATATGAATAAATTTTCCAATTGACAAATCTTATTGAATTTTGATTGATTATAACACTTTCACTATTGTTTGAAGCCTCAATAAACTCGAGAAAGATTTGTCTAGCTTACACTCAACTGCATTTATACTCCCTTAAACTTTCAATCGACGGAATAAACATCATATGACAATATTTTGTCTTGTTATCTTGTGATTTCGTCTAGTATATTATTAATTTTTCTATGTAAACACTCAATTTTCTTAAATAGATGCTCATTGATCATTAGGTTTTTAATGAAATATATTATAAACTCTATATAGAGTAAGTGCCTTATAACATGACCAAAAATATCCAGAAATTTTAGAAACCACGTGCAATAGAAAATTTAAAAGAAATAATAATTTTGTTTCCTTTATTGCCCTCGTCTCTTAATCATACGTGTCCTCGTGACCTCATATAAATGATCTACTAACCAAGTAACCTCAGGCTAAAATGGTAATCACAGGTTTAACTATCATACATACATTCAGATAGACTTATCCTTTCATGATATCTACCACTTCTTTGTCTTACAAATTTCATCCACTCAATCATAATATCTTCTGTTCAACCAGAAAAAATAAACGATCACTGCATATACATATCTTCACTTAATTAATCAACATTATTCTCTCTCTTTCTCCTTCTTCTAGATTCTTCCATCATCAACAACAACAACAATCATGGCTGCTGCAGTAACAGCCGCAGTCTCCTTGCCATACTCCAACTCCACTTCTCTTCCGATCAGGACATCTATTGTTGCACCAGAGAGACTTGTCTTCAAAAAGGTACGTTTCATATTGTTCCATAATCATTTACATGCATTGATCCAATTCAGATTGCAAATTCAATGCATGTGATTATTAACTGTTGGTGTCTGACACTGATTTGAGACATGTTTTTGAGGATGTGATTATGATCTGAGGTGGTTGTTTGTTTCTTAGGTTTCATTGAACAATGTTTCTATAAGTGGTAGGGTGGGTACCATCAGAGCTCAGGTTACTACTGAGGCACCTGTTAAGGTAGTAAAGCATTCAAAGAAACAAGATGAAGGTATTGTTGTGAACAAGTTCAAACCCAAGGAACCATACGTTGGGAGGGTTCTTCTCAACACAAAGATCACTGGTGATGATGCACCTGGTGAAACTTGGCACATGGTTTTCAGCACTGAGGGTTTGTGTTCTCATACATTTTATCTCTATTATTACCTTTACATTCACTACTCATAATAACAAGATTTAGGGTTGTTAGAGAGATAATTAGTTAGTAATAATTAGCTAATAGTTTCAGGGCCGTCTTAAGTTTTCAGAGACTCTGTGTAAGTTTATCATGATTTAACTGTGAATACAAATAAGGGCCCTTTTTAGTCTGCGTTTAATTGTCACAAATTTTGGATCCTGTGTGTTAGTCCGTCTTGCACGCCCTTAAACATGACCCTAAATAGCTTGTTAGTAATTAGTAACTAACTTACTTTCTATAAGCATGCATTCTTATTGACTAACTGCTCATTAATTACATCTATAAAATAGTGGTTGTATTGTGATCCTTGATATTGTTGAGAACTGCAGCCATTTACAAATGATGTAGAATCAATCGCGGTTACAAAAGCATAAAGAAATTTAATGCTGTGGCCCAAATGTGGTTGCAGGCTTCTTTTTAAGAAAACTGTGATTCATAAGTTATAACATGAATTGCTGTCAAAATACTAATTTAGTTTCTATCTTAAAAGCCTAATATTTGTATTATTACAGGAGAGGTTCCTTACAGAGAAGGACAATCAATTGGGATAGTTCCAGATGGTATTGACAAGAATGGAAAGCCTCACAAGCTGAGATTGTATTCAATTGCTAGCAGTGCCATTGGTGATTTTGGAGACTCCAAAACTGTGAGTAGAATCTTCAAAACAAGTATATGCTAAGTTGATAACACATCTTTTGTATGGATAGCAGTTTAACCTGATCTGATGTGATTCCTTAATACAGGTTTCTCTATGTGTGAAGCGTCTCGTGTACACAAACGATGCTGGAGAAGTTGTTAAGGGAGTTTGCTCAAATTTCTTGTGTAAGGATGAATGCTTTTACTTCTGCATTTGAGGATTCTAAAAGATGATTTGTTTTGTATATACATATATCAGTCGTTGATGTTCTAATTCCACTTTATTCAGGTGATTTGAGGCCCGGATCAGAAGTAAAGATTACTGGACCAGTTGGTAAAGAAATGCTTATGCCAAAAGATCCTAATGCCACTGTCATCATGGTATGCTACTTAATCATCTCGTCTAATTTGAAATGAGAAAAAGTTAATATCTGTGCCCTTTCTCTAGTCATGATTATTGTTTTGGTTTTCTCAGTTGATCTTTAAAATTTTCTATGTAGTTGGGAACTGGAACTGGAATCGCCCCATTTCGCTCATTTTTATGGAAAATGTTCTTTGAGAAGCACGAAGATTACCAGGTAAGTCAAGAGTTTGGAAGCAAAGGAAATCACTATCGTGTGATCGATGCTACCAGAAAATCCACAACCATATTCACTCTATTTTATTGCAACTACATGAACCTAAAAGTTTAGTACTATAAAAGATGTTTTTTGTGCCAACCATATTAACCGAGTTTTTGGACTTTTTGCATATATGAAATTTGTAGTTCAATGGTTTGGCATGGCTCTTCCTAGGTGTCCCCACAAGCAGCTCACTTCTTTATAAAGAGGTGAGATGAACCAAACTTTTCTCGTTGCTTACGAGATTCGGCTATGTGTTCTGTAATTGGAAGGTTTATACTAATTTAATTGTATGTCACAGGAATTCGAAAAGATGAAGGAGAAAGCACCTGAGAACTTCAGGCTTGACTTTGCTGTGAGCAGAGAACAAGTAAACGATAAAGGCGAGAAAATGTACATCCAAACCAGAATGGCTCAATATGCAGAAGAGTTATGGGAGTTACTGAAGAAAGACAACACTTTTGTTTACATGTGTGGACTGAAAGGAATGGAAAAGGGAATCGATGACATAATGGTGTCACTCGCTGCCAAAGACGGTAAGAAGCATTTTGAATTTTCATCTTAGGAATCTGAGAAACTACTAACATAACAACTAATATACTAACATTAGTATATCGTTTTTACTATTGGATTCATAGAAACTGTAGTCATTATGTTTGTTATGTGCTGTAGGTATCGATTGGATCGAGTACAAGAGAACGTTGAAGAAGGCGGAGCAATGGAATGTTGAAGTGTATTAATTTCTTTTCACTTGCATTGCATTGATAACAAGTTCCACTTTGTGCAGCATCTTATCTATATCACCCTCTTGTATTCTGTAGATAGATTACATTACAACCTTGTAATTTTGGTATGACAAAAAATTATACCTTGCTTGTGAACAATATTGTTTACGGAATCGTTGCAAGAAATAATTTTGAGGATCATGCAGTATAGATGAAACCGACTTTATGAGTTTCCTGAAATTTAATTGTGAATATTCGATATCTAGTAAGAGTCATATAAATGAGATAAGATCTGAAAATGAAGATCAAATCAATGCTTTAACTATTTGCTTATGAGCAGGACAGGAGTGAGATTTACAAAACAACCAACCAAAAACTAAATATGCTATTGGTGCAATTCTTTAAACTCTTTAAACTCTGTTGGAACATTATGTATATATTCCAATATAGAAAGATGAATTGAAAAAATTCATTAAGTCAAGTCTCACATTGTATGTTAGTTGGAAAAATTCCTTAGTCCCACATTGCCTAGATTAGAAATCTTGGCTAGTTTACTTCATTATATAAGGAAGTCATTTGTTTCATTCCAAAACACACCAAAAATATATTTTGAGTTTTTTCTTCCTCATTCTCATAACTCTGCGTCTTTCGAATTGTTGAAGCGCCAATTTCTCCCCCTTTCTTTCTACTCGTTGAATTTTCTGAGTACTTTCTTAAATTCTCCTTAGAGAATAATGTTAATTTCTCCTCATTTGAGTTGAGAAATTATCAAGTATCATTTTTTCTTGGATTCTCTTTAGAGAATTATTGAAATTTCTCTTGGTTTGAGAAATTACTACGACTGGCTGTTATACTAGATACTAAGATGGTATGTATATCATATTTGAATGGTCTTAGTACCATCTGAGAGTGTATTTCTAGACCGATTATCTACCGTGCAAGTAGTAATCGTATAGTATAGAACTGGGCTGTTTTATCCTGGAGGCGTCGTGGTTATTAAGAGCTGTTTTGCAAAATTTTACCAATCCGCGACTCGACCCGGTAATTTCTTCGGTGGCAAACTTTTTAGAACCGTGATCCAACAATTTTAAGACGTTTCGAATTGCCATGGCTACTGAAGAAATTATTGGTACTTCTGCGGATACTTTCTTTGAAAAACTGTTGATGTTTGAGAAATGTCACTTCAAATGTTAGCAAAACAAATGATGATTTTCTTCTTAATGTTGAAAAATATAGCTAACATTCTGACCGAGGACATTTTGTTGCTCCTTCTGGATCAACCAAACGAACTAACTGTAAGAATCTGAGCATTCAAAAGGAACATGTAATAGTGTTGAAGTTGAATTTGTTGCACAGGTTAAAGCGAACAATTTACAGCTTAGGAAAGAAATCACCTTATAGAAATAATGATTATAACATTCTGAATGGAATCACAAATGATCTGTATGACTATTACAGTAACTGTGATACTTCAAAATATGTTTAAGAGGCTCTGAAAAACAAGTATGACATTGAAGAAGCTGGAGAACAAAAGAATGATTTTAGCAACTACGTGAGGTATCAGATGGTAGTTGAAAGATCCATAGAAACTCAAAGTCACGAACTTCAAAAGATTGCTCATAAGGTATGTATTTATAAGCAATTAGTATTTCTTTTATTATTGACAAACTGCCCCTAGTTTGAAAGTTTTTAAGAATTATGTTTTCTTACAAAATAAAATAGTTTTACTTAGAGACTGATTATTCTCATTAAAGAAGAATATCAGAGACATGATTAAATAGAAAAGTCTTGGTTGTTTTAAATAACAAAAAGAAATTCGGTGTGGTTCTGAAGCCATATGGCAAATCATTAAAGAATTAGAACCGCAATATTGTGAACCGAATTAAGAATGGGAACCCTTCTATGGCCCTAGTTGCTCCAACTAGATAACAACCACCACCTCAAAGAAATGACGTTGTTTTCCTTTAGTTTCAACTGTGGAAAACTAAGTCATATGGCTAAGAGATGTAACATGTAATGCTTGAACTTGGGGTAGCCCGTAATGCACGAGTTAACCTGGCTAATGGAAAATTTATTCATATGATCATTGAAATCAACATGGTTGATAGATTTGATGGTTGGTGGATAAACACAGGCGTCTTTCGTCGTGTTTGTTATGATCGTGTTATGTTTAAAACATACACGAATACTAAAGATAAGAAAGTGTTGTTGGGTGATGCCCACACCACTAATGTTGTCGATATTGGAGAAGTGGAACATGGTCCACCTATGAAAAAACTTTAATCTTGAAGAATGTCATGTATACTTCTGATATTATAAAGAATCATGTTTATGTTTTTTCTTCTTCTTCTTCTAAATAAGAAAAGATTTAGTCAGTTTATTGGGGTAGATTTGTACACCATCATCACAAAGAATGATATTTTTGTGAATGAAATTGATAAGTTTAAAAACTTTGTAAAGATTTTGAAAATGATTTAGTAAGAACTTGTAGTGATAGGTAAATTGTATGATTCTAGTTTATTTAATTATTTTTATAAACAACATGGAATTGTACATGAAACGACTGCTCCATACTCTCCTGAAATGAATGGTAAAGCAGAAAGAAAGAATAGAACTCTTATTGAACTTGTTGTTGCAATTATGATGAATTCTGGTGCTGCACCTCACTAGTGGGGGGAAATTTTATTGACTGTTTGTTATGTCCTGAATAGAGTTCCCAAGTCAAAGATTAATATATCTCCTTATGATATATTAAAGAAAATACAACCAATCTTGTCTTATTTGAAAACTTGGGGATGTCTGACTTATGTCAGAAATCCGGATCCGAAACGAGTTAAACTCGCTAGTAGAGCATATGGATATGTATTCATTATATATGCAGCAAACAGTAAGGCATATAGGTTTTATGACCTAAATGCAAAAGCGATCATAGAATCAAATGATGTTGATCTCTATGAATACGAATTTCCCTTCAAATTGAGAAATAGTGGGGGCACTCAATCGAGTCACATTCTTGTGATAAGAAGCACAGAAAGCAGCAAAAATATAGAAATATAACTTCGACGAAGTAAAAGAGTAAGAGTCTATAAAGACTATGGGCCTGGTTGTGCGGCTCATAATGTAGAAGAAGATCCAATAAATCTTCAAGAAGCTTTGTCATCTCTGGATGCAGACTTTTGGCAAGAAGCTATTAATGATGAGATAGATTCTCTGGAGTCTAACAAGACCTGACACTTATTAGACTTGCCTCCTGGATGCAAACCTATCGGTTGTAAATGGATTTTGAAAAAGAAACTAAAACCCGATGGAACTATTGATAAATACAAGGCTCGCCTTGTAGCCAAGGGTTTTAGACAAAGAGAAAATGTAGATTTCTTCGATACCTTCTCTCCAGTCACTAGAATTACATCCATTAGGGTACTTATTTCAATTGATGCTATTTATAATTTAATAGTACACCAAATGGATGTTAAAACTGCTTTTTTTAAATGGTGATTAGAAGAAGAAATCTATATGGAACAACCAACAAGGTTTGTGATCCATGGACAAGAAAACAAGGTCTGTAAGGTAGATAAGTCTCTGTATGGATTAAAGCAATCTCCTAAACAATGGCATGAAAAGTTTGATAACTTAATGATATCTGTAGCGGTAAAAATGTGACTCGAGCGTTATCGCGCGCTCGAAGTACAACAGAGTCGCCACCGAACTTTATTTATTCCAAAAAGGAAAGGGAAAATATCGATAAAACCCACGAATAAAAAAAACGGATAAGATGGTCATCGCAACCAAATTAGGGTTCGGGAGTCGGTTAAGCGAGGGGAAGGTGTTAGCACCCCTCACTTCCATCGTACTCGATGGGACCCATTTAGTTATTCTTGTGATCGATTGTTAGCTTATATCTACTTGCGTTCTTTATTAGGTTGGAAAGAAGGAAGGAACAAAAAAGGTTTTTTTTATTATTGTGCTCGCCAAGACATTTGTATCTTGTGCCTACGTATTCCCTAGTGCAATGGGAAAGTCAGAGCAATCGTAGTTCGGGGTAAACTACGGAAATTTGTTGGTTGGTTTTAGCGAGAGGTACTCGATCGCATTCAAACAATACTATGCGCACATGGGTAAAAGAATGTTTGCATCATTACAAGAATGGATGACTAAATCATAGTTAAAACAAGATTTTGGCCATCATCACATTCGAGTGGAAAACGTTCGATCTTCACATGTGGAAGTATAATTGCATTTGAATTTTGACTAAGTGTCTCGTTTATTAAAAAGTTTTTAAAATTAAAAGGTGTGAATAAATTGAAGTTTATTGTTAAGAGAAATCAAATATTTAAACAAAGGCTTAACGGCCATCGCCTAAATGCTTGAAAGAGAAAATTGTACAAGTACGTACAACCCCCTCGTAGGTGATAGGATAGATTCGCCCTTGGGCGAGAAAAGAGATGATTTGATGAATCGAAATTGTTTTGTAAAAGGCGAGATGAATTAGGTTTGAATGATCTTTTATGGAATTCAAGCGTTTCAAACAAAAGCTTAACGGCCATCGCCTAAACGCTTGAAAGAGCATTAGCTAAATCGAGCTTTATGAAGTCTTTAACGGAGTCTACGCGCTTAAACAATGGCTTAACGGCCATCGCCTAATTGCTTAAAGAACAACTTGTACAAGTACGTACAAACCCTTCTTCATTATCCATTATAAACTAAAATGATTTGATTAAAAGGAAGTGTTTTGTAAAAAAGAAAGGTGAATTAAATCGAATTTTATGGAGCCTTTAATGGAATCCAAGTATTCGAATAAAAGCTTAACGGCCATCACCCAAATACTTTTAGGACAACTCGTACAAGTACGTGCGAACCCTCCTTAATTCATCCATTAAAACTCAAAATTCGATTCGATTAAAAAGGTATTTTTTGAATCATTTTGAAATATTTTTTATAAGAAACCTAAACATATATCTAAAGAAAAAAGTGATCATTTAATAAATCAAGTAAATTAAAATAAAAAATAAACATATTTTTTGTTGTTTTTTTATGAAAAGAAATTTATCATTTTTCTTATATCAAAAAAAGAAAAAGATATTTATAGAATAAAAGAAAAAAGTAAAAAAAAATATATGGGGCCGCTGGGGGGTGTAAAACTAGTATAAGGTCTGGCCCATAAAAGAAAAAGAAATAGCTGCAAACAAGAATATAGGTGGATCATCGGGCTGGACCGACCCGGATCCGAGTCCTCACCTCTGATCCAAATCAGAATTGGGAAAATAAGAAACCCTGAATCCATTAAGAGGCGCCGTATCAACACCAACAGTTCCTCTCTCGTTACAACAACAACAACAACACGCGAGGAAGACAGAAAAGAAAAAGAGAACTCTCATCTCTCTCGATCATTCTCTCGGTCTCGATCTCACGCTTCTCTCGCGATGCGTTCCCGGTTCAAACTCAAACACTAACAAACACATCAAAAGGAAACCTAATCCCAAATAACCCAATACCCCATGATTTCACTATATTCAGTGATTACAAAAACATGGTGAAAGAAACAGACAAATGGAAATGCATGAAGCTAATGAAGAAAAATTCGAAAAAAACCGGTATGTTCTCTTCTGATTTCACCTTCGTCCTCTTCTTCTTGTGACGTGCATGTTTGCGATTGATTGTGCTTGCTGCGTGATGTTGTATTTTCTGCGTGTTGCAGTATGTTGTTCTTGCTGTGAGGTCGTGAGGTTAGGGAGGATGAAGAGATAGTGGAGCAGAAGCGTGGCAGATTTTTGTTGATTTCTCTGTACATTTTTGTTTGACTTAGTGTAATGGCAAAAATAAATAAAATGGGCTTTACAAAAGAAAACAAGTTTGGGCCTTAAGCAAGAATGGACAATAGGCCCAAACTAGGAATACATCAAAACCTTCTTATTATTTTTTGTATTAAACATTTTTTAGAAAAGTTAATAAAAATGGGAGAATAAATCTAAATTAAGAAATACAATAACACCAATTAGACTAACGATTAAAACACATATTTTTACTTTTATATTTTTTCAAATGTAAAGACATAAATCTAAATGAAATTAATGAAGTTTTTTTATTTTTGAAGTAGAAATTAAAAGGATGAATAAAACCGGGAAATATGCAACAAATGCGACAATTTGAATGCAAACGAAATACGAACGCAACATGATCATATGAATGAAATTTGTAGGTCAAAAATTGGGGTGCGACAATATCGAATAGGTATAAAGTGAATGAAAGTGACAAATGCGTTTATTACAAACTTGAGAATCGCATTTACACTATCATATGTCTATATGTAGACTATTTACTCATATTTGGATCAAACATTCAGACCATTAATGATGTGAAATCATTGTTGAGTAACAACTTTGATATGAAAGATCACGAGATTCTTGGTATAAAGATCATGAGACCCGTGCAAGGAATTTCTTAGGATCAATCACACTATGTGTAGAAGATCTTAAAGAAATATAAATACTTTGATTATAAACCTGTGTGCACACCATATGATCCAAGTGTGAAATTGTTTAAGAACACTTGTGAAAGTGTAAGACAAACAGAGTATGCGAGCATCATTGGCAGCCTTAGATATGCCACTGATTGTATTAGACCCGACATTGTATATGTCGTAAGATTGTTATGCATATTTACGAGTAGACCGAGTAACGAGCACTGACAAGCTATTGAGCGATTCATGAGGTACCTTAAAAGGACCATAGATCTCGGCCTACATTATCAAAAATTTCCTGTTGTACTTGAAGGATACAATGATGCAAATTAGAATACCTTGTCAGGTGATTCTAAAGCTACTAGTGGCTATGTATTCAACATAGTTGGAGGAGCTATATCTTGGAAATCAAAGAAACAGACTATCCTGGCTCAGTCCACGATGGGGTATGAAATGATAGCATTAGCAAATGCTAGTGAAGAAGCAAGTTGGTTAAGATGTTTGCTAGCTGAGATTCCCTTATGGGAAAAACCTATGCCAGTTGTGTTGATCCACTGCAATAGTACTGCGGCTATTGTAAAAATTGAGAATCGTTATTATAATGGTAAAAGACGTCAAATAAGAAGAAAGCAGAACGCCTTTAGAGATTGTATCTCTAAAGGAGCTGTAAGAGTGGATCATGTACGCACTGATGAAAACTTAGCACATCCTTTGACGAAAGGATTAGCTAGAGAGAACGTCCATAATACATCTAAAAAGATGGGACTAATGCCTATACAGAAATGAGTTGCTCATGATGGTAACCCGACCTAAATGACTGGAGATCCCAAGAAATAGGTTCAATGGGTAATAACAAGTTGTGAGTAATATGAGGCGATCATGCTAGAGTAAATAAAAGAAGCATGAATCCTGAAGTAATAAGAGGATGAGATAATATAAACTCTTAATGAGATCTATACTCTGTATGAGGGAGTACCTAGGCTACAGGAGTACTCTTGATAGACTCACCTCTGTGATTGTGGAACTGAGGCCGGTTCCTATAGAATTTCGAGGCAGAATTCCTAGAGCCTTCACTAAACCGGGATACACGTGCAGGGCCATTAAAAGCACGGGCTATTAAGAATACACCTTAAGAAAAGGTTGTGTGCGGGTCTGATGTCTGAGATAGAGTTCAAGATAATAGTGTCACTCTTGTTGAATCGGAATCCTACTTGCTACGCAAAGGTTCAAGTCGTAGACACCTTTGCTTATGCACAATCTTAGAAACGTTTGACGTTATTCCTAAAACACTTTTTTAAATTCAAGTGGGGGATTGTTGGAACATTATGTATATATTCCAATATAGAAAGATGAATTGAAAAAATTCATTAAGTCAAGTCCCACATTGTATGTTAGTTGGAAAAATTCCTTAGTCCCACATTGCCTAGATTAGAAATCTTGGCTAGTTTACTTCATTATATAAGGAAGTCATTTGTTTCATTCCAAAACACACCAAAAACTTATTTTGAGTTTTTCCTTCCTCATTCTCATAACTCTGCGTCTTTCGAATTGTCGAAGCGCCAATTTCTCCCCCTTTCTTTCTACTCGTTGAATTTTCTGAGTACTTTCTTGAATTCTCCTTAGAGAATAATGTTAATTTCTCCTCATTTGAGTTGAGAAATTATCAAGTATAATTTTTTCTTGGATTCTCTTTAGAGAATTATTGAAATTTCTCTTGGTTTGAGAAATTACTACGACTGGCTGTTATACCAGATACTAAGATGGTATGTATATCATATTTGAATGGTCTTAGTACCATCTGAGGGTGTATTTCTAGACCGATTATCTACCGTGCAAGTAGTAATCGTATAGTATAGAACTGGGCTGTTTTATCCTGGAGGCGTCGTGGTTATTAAGAGCTGTTTTGCATAATTTGGGCAGTACCGCGAAACGTCTTAAAGAAAGCGTACCAATCCGCGACTCGACCCGGTAATTTCTTCGGTGGCAAACTTTTTAGAACCGTGATCCAACAAACTCTTATGCTCGGTGCATTTGACCCGACACAATAGAAAATCATTCTGCCACTAGACCGAGACATGCCTTAAGATTTAAACACCACAGTGCGAAGTCACCCTTAATCAACTTTGATTTTATCTTAAGCCTTTTCCAAGAGTAAACTTTTGCTTCCTGTATCACCTTCATAATATGAATTTCTTCATTTCTGAAGATTTTATGGTTCCTAGACTTCCATATGCACCAAATACATGCGAACCACAACACAAGAGGCTTTAGCGACGTCGATTTTCCACCACCCAGTAGATTTTCAAACTGACTCATGTGCGGCCAATCATCATTATGCAGAACCGATGATAAGCCTAGCCAATTGCAAATGCTACTCCAAACACCTGCAAAACAGTTACATTCGAAAAACAGATGTGATACCGACTCCTCACTACCACACCCTCCTACGCAACTAGCCTGACCCTGCAACCCTATGCCCGTTTTAGCTATATTGTCTATTATAGTGATTTTTTCTGATCCAGCCTCCAAACCAAACAAGATACTTTTGATGGAATCGCTCTATTCCAAATTTTTGACCATGGATACCTAAACTCGCCAGAGCCTGCAGGAAATAAACTCTTGCACACATCCTTCACAGAATATTCACTTGCATCTTCGAGCCTTCCTAAGTCCAAAGAACACAAATCTTTCCACCAACTTGAGCTTCCTCTTTCCCCTTGTATCAAGACCTCTGCGTTCAACCCGTATCTTTTTACTAAAGCCGAGAACCAAATTCCCCTTTTTCTACTCTAACTTTCCATTTCCATTTTACCAATAACGCCGAATTGAAAATCCCTAACCTTCTAATTCCCACCCCCTTCTTTGATTGGCCTACAAACCTTATCCCACTTGACCTAATTGATCTTCCTCTCTAACTCGCAACCCCCCCTAAAAATTGTTTAAAGATAGATTATAATTTAAGAATAATACATGTCGGAGCCTTAAAGAAGGAGAGGAAGTAAACTGGGATCGCATATAATACTGATTTCATAATTACTATTCGACCTCCACTGGAAAGATGTTTATTCTTCCAACCAGATAACCTTGATTTCACTATATTTATCACATGTGACCAAGTTTCCATCCTCTTTGGATTTGCACCAATAGGTAAACCGAGGTACAAGATAGGGAGAGAACTGATACCACAGTTTAAAACATTTGCAACCTTCATTAACCAACTTTGAGATACATTGACACCCACGAGCAAACTCTTGTGAAAATTAATTTTCAGCCCGGACATCGACTCGAACAAAAGACTCACCCCCTTGATGCATCGAATATTTGACCACGATTTCTCACATATAATCATTGTATCATCTACGTATTGCAGGTGGGAAAACCTCTCATTTCCTTCATCAAATTTGTATCCTTGGAATTTCCCCATATCTATTGCCTTTTCCCACATCACATTGAACGCTTCAGCAATGATTAGGAACAGAAACGGGGAGAGCGGGTCTTCTTGTCTAAGGCCTAAACCCATCTTAAACTCATTCGCTGGACTTCCATTTATCAATACCGATATCGACGAAGAGCTTAAGCACTCTAAAATCAATTTACGCCATATTAGAGGGAAGCCCATTTTTTCCATTACATATACAAGAAAGTTCCAATCTACGCAATCATACGCCTTTTCAAAATCAACCTTGAATAGAACCACTCCCTTCTTCTTTTTTCTTGCCTCGTCAACAATTTTGTTTGACACTAGGATCCCATCCAATATCCGCCTGCCAGTAATAAAAGATGATTGCGTATCTGCAATGATATTGCTAATCACATTTTTCAGCCTATTCACCAGAACCTTGGATATTACCTTATAAATGCAGCCAACAAGCGATATTGGCCAAAAAAATCACTTTTGACCAATTTCCAAAATTCCTTTATAAACCCGAAATTGACTTCGTTCGGCCCAGGACTTTTTGAGCTTTCACATTCCCAAACCGCACAATGAACTTCCTCTTCCGAAAAATCCACGGATTAAGCACATCGTATCAATTTCCTCCAGTTTTTTAAATTCATGTTATCCAGACGGATACTCCCCCTGCCCTCGAAAATGGTTTTGAAGTGTTCATGAATTGCTTTCTTTATCCCATCTACTTCCTTCACCAATATTCCTTCCACTTCTATGGTCTGAATTTCGTTCTCTTTCCGTCTCTTGTTAATGCAACCATAAAAATATTTCGAATTTGCATCTCCTTCCTTCAACCACCTATTCCTTGATCTTTGGCATTGGATGCTACATTTAAGACTCGATAATTTGTGTAGATCTGTCGAAACTTCTCGTATCCGAGTCTCCTCTATTGGAGACAGAATTTCAGTTTCGTTTTTTAATTCCAAAATATGTCACAAACAGTAACTTTGTCCTCACAAGCTCTGAAACTTGAAATGTATTGGTTATCACCCAAAAGTTTCAAAAGGTGTTGCATTTCCGACCTCTGACCTATTTTAGCAGTGTTAAGATTGTATGTTCATTGTATACCTGCTTGATATATGAAACACTATCTGGTCTTTTTCGCTTCAAATCGGTAATTATGTTTCTTGGCGTAACTTTGACTATCGATAATTCTGAAATAGAATCCTTCTCTATGCGATTTAGCCAACACACAATCGGATGCCCGTGTAGCTTGGTTTCCAATGCGTGATTATGAAATCCGCAAACAACGCTAAAACACCATAAACCATAAACCCTACAAGATACGCGCAACTTAAACGGACACACACACTTTCTTGATTCTGTGTCATCATGTTTTAACTTCTGATTTGTTGGAACATACTTCCCACTCCTCTCGCATTTCATCACAAAAAATGCTTGCCTTCTTATACTGTCATTGTCGGACCTTGCTATCACAACGCCAAATCCAAGTTTACTAGCTTCATTTCGGACCCACTCTAGAAAATGTTCACGACAAGTGAAAGTCATTTCATTTGTAAATTATGGTCGAACATCCACCGCAACGACAATCTTTTTAATATCGTTAATAGGCTCTTTAGATTTAGCATCTACGTTGACCTCTTCCGGAAATTTTAACTCATCTCTGACAATGTTGTCAGAATTCACTATACCTAACAAATGCACAAAATATACATGCTGTCAAAACTGTTTTTTTAATTCTATAACAAACCTTATTTCGGAAATGCACTTCCAAAATATGTTTGGTGGATTTTTTTAAGTGCATTTCTGAACTAACGCAGTTTCTTTACCCACAAATCAGCACCAATGCAATGAAATAAGAGATGGAATGAGACAACTTTACCTCAAATTGTAGCTTTCTATGCTCTCTTTGCTATGATGAACCAAATGAAACTTGATTTGGAGACGAAAAATTTATTGAAAATGGTTGAGGTTTTGGAGAGGGTTTGTATTTTGTTTGGAATAAAATGAATGAAATAGTGAAGGAGGGAAAAAAGTATATGAAAGTTTTTTTCGGATATGCATATCTGAAAAAACACCTGACATTTTAAATCCAATGTTTAAATGGAAAAATGGATGGTTTGCGTCTATGAAATAGTTGATATAGGCTATTTCAGATATGCATATCCGAAATCAGTGAAAATGTGATAAGGGTGCCTTCGGATATGCATATCCGAAGGGTATTTTAGGAATATTATGGGTGTTTTCCATCCTATATGGGTGCATAAAGAAATTTCCTTAGGCCACATTCTACCCCACTCTTCTAAAGCCCATTGATCTCCTTTTTGTCCGTCTTTGTGAAAATAACTATTACTCTTAAGCATTCAGATCTTTGGGGTCTTTGGGGTCATGTTGACAGTACCGACCCGACTCCTAACAAAACTATCCACAATAAGGCACATGTCAAATGAGGGGCAAAAGATGCAAATGTTATAGCACGCGTCATTGACTCTGTTGATCCTAATATTTTCCTCAAATTCTAACTATTCACCGCTTCATGACAATGACTAAGATGTGGAAATATATGAGGAAAATCTATAGCCAGAACAATCGTGCTTGCAGGTTCCAATTTAAACATGAAATTTATGTTTTCAACAAGAAAATCTTTCAACTTATTATTCTCATTTCCTGGATCTTTAGGTTGAATATAAGGGACAAATTACAGTCCAAACAGTTTATGAGAAACAAGACTAGACCAATTTCCTATGAAATTGATATCTGTTTTGAGGGTATTCAAGCTAACCTCATGAATAGAGCTATTGTCCATTCCTTGGATGTGTTAAAAATTTGGGTAAAAGTAAATGGATCCTAGTCTGAATGTGAATGAAATCACTTTCCTTAAAAGTATTTCAAACACTCACTTTATTGTCTTAGAATTGGAAAGAAAGGATAATTCAGCCTATTAATCGAATCTGCACAAGACTAGTGAAGAACTCGAATTTGCAAAGAAGAGTGTCTGGAATAATGAAGAGGAAGAGTGTCTGAAATAATGAAGAGGATGAATGTTTGATTGTTTTTTTTTTTTGAAATTTTGAATAATGTATTTATAGGCCATGCATGTGTTGTTTTTTAAGTTTGTAACTCTTGATGAAACAACAATTTTCAGCATATGTTTGCAATGGTTCGCGTATAGATACATTATGCACCATTTCATGAAGGGTTGCATATTTAGAATTTGAAATTCAAACTTTCAACAACAACCAAAAAATCAAGAGCAATAGTTAAAATCAAGCCGCAGAATATCAGGCGAAGGTCGACCGCCGGAGCGCCGCAGGCGCCGTCTTATTAACGTCGTGAATAGGCTGATTGCTCCGATGCTTCATGCCTAAGTGTTCAAGTGTCGGATACAAGTCCCCACTAGCGCCTCTACACTCACGCCCTCTGACCCGGAGCCGGTGTCACCATCGGCGAAAGTTTGTATTGTTGAGACAAGTGGCATAATACTTGCGACCACCACACCAGTCCATGTGACACTTTATCCTATTTTGTTTTGTTGAGTTCAATGCTTCAAGGTCTTTATAAATGCTCTTAAAGTTAGCTACACTTTTATGTGGGACTATTTGCAATCCATTTATTGTCACTAACTCAATAGCTCTGTTTTATCATAATGTAACATACCCATGGCATTAATTGTTCATTGATTTCCAACAATCCCCCACTTGTTTTAATAATGAAAAATCTAATTCCAAAAAATGAAGTATAAAGAGTCTTAATACAGTTAGGTATATTTCGATTTAAAACTTATCCTTGTTGAAACTACTGTTTTTACCACTTCAGTTGGCGTAATCGATTACGCCTGTTACTGTAACCGGTTACGAACCCGTGAAACAGAGTCACTGTAGGTGTTGCGTTTACGTAACCGGTTACGCTGTCTGCCGTAACCGGTTACACTGAAGCCCAACTGTTTTTCTGTTTTGTTTTTGGGTGCTTAAATTCATTCCAATCATTTTGTAACATGTACTACATAAGGAGCTCACTACTCCTATTTTGTGGTTAATGCCAATTCACTATCTCACCCTCAATTACTCTCTCTCTATTATTTTCTTTTCATTCTCTAATCTTCATCTTCTTCAATTCACTATTTTCTCCATTAAAGAAACCTTAATTTGATTTGTATGTTCCAACATTTGGCATCAAGAGCACTGGTTCTGATCCGATTCCGCTGCAACAATGAGTACCAATGATCGAATCCCGTCCAATTTACCGATTCTTGATTCGAAGAATTACGACAAGTGGTCTAAACAAATGAAGGTCTTGTTTGGATATCAAGAAGTTCTCGATATCGTCAACAATGGTGTCACACCTCTTGGGGCTGAACCTACAGCTGCACATCAAGCCACTTTCAGGGAAGAGAAGAAGAAAGATTACAAAGCTCTCTTCTTGATACACTCTTGTATCGATGGTGATAATTTCGCAAAGGTCGGTGATTGCGAGTCCGCGAAGCAAGCTTGGTTAATTCTTGAGAAAGCATATGCTGGGGCTGCGAAGGCGAAGGTTGTGAGGTTACAAACTCACAAGAGGCAATTCGAGTTAACGCAAATGGAAGAGAAGGAAATGATCAACGATTATGTGACGCGCATTACGCGTTTGGTAAATCAAATTAAGTCGTGTGGGGAAACTATCTTGGAGCATAATGTTGTGTCAAAGATCTTACGTTCGTTAACGTCAAGATTCGACAACATTGTAGTTGCTATTGAAGAGTCGAAGGACCTTACGTCGCTGAGCAAGGATGAGCTTCAAAGTTCCCTAGAAGCACATGAACAAAGAATGGACGAGAGAGGAAGCGATAAGGCAAAGGCGGAGTTAGCTTTGCAAGTTCGTTTCAATGAAAGGAGTAAAGGTTCGAAAGGGAAATGGCCTTCGAAAGGGAAGCAAGGCGATGGTGAATCTAAACATTCGAAGGGACAAAAGGGTGAGAGCAGCAACTCAAATGGTTATGGTGATCGAAGCAACGCGAGAGGTGGAAAACCAAGAGACATGAGCAAAGTACAATGCTGGAAATGTAAGAAACTTGGGCATTTTCAATCAAAGTGTGGTGCTAAACAGCTTGAAACTAAAGGGGATGAAGCCAAGGTTGCTAGGCAAGAGGTGGATGATGAAGCCACACTCTTAATGATGATTACCGATGAGTGCGACGGCATGACAGAGGTGCTGGACAGCAGCTGCAAGTCACGGGACAGCAGCTGCAGCAGTGCAGAAAAAGCGACAGTTTTGAGTTCGGAACAAAATGTGATGATTTCGGTTCGTGATGGAACTCAAGGCAAAGAGGAGTGGTACTTAGACTCCGGATGTTCAACGCATATGACAGGAAGAAGAGATTGGTTTGTGCAAATCAATCAAGTGGCGAAAAACAAAGTGAAGTTTGCGGACGATTCCACTCTCATGGCCGAAGGTGTCAGTGATGTGTTGATCGAGAAAAAGGATGGTGGACATTCTATGATCAAGGATGTGCTATATGTTCCAGGTATTAAGTGTAATCTTTTGAGTATTGGTCAATTGCTCGAAAAAGGTTACAACATACGGTTGGAAGATAAGATCTTGCGGGTTGTTGATGCTAGTGGTGTGTTGATCCTAAAGGCTCCCATGGCTACCAATAGGACTTTCAAAGTTGAGCTGAAAGTATTGGAGCATAGGTGCTTAGCTACAGCTGCAAGTAGAGAGGAGTGGTTATGGCATTATCGTCTCGGTCACTTGAATTTTCGTGATCTCAAAGCGTTGCAACAAGAAGGTATGGTTACCGGGCTGCCACACATTAACGTTCCAGCTGAGTTGTGTGAAGAATGTGTGAAAGGAAAGCAACACAAAGGAAGTTTTAGCAAGGATGCGGGTCATAGGACCAATGCACACCTTGAGGTGGTGTATTCCGATGTTTGTGGACCTATGCAAGTAGACACATTTGGTGGCAATCGATATTTTGTCACGTTCATTGACGATTTTAGTAGAAAGT
Source organism: Vicia villosa (assembly GCF_029867415.1). Classification (NCBI taxonomy): domain Eukaryota; kingdom Viridiplantae; phylum Streptophyta; class Magnoliopsida; order Fabales; family Fabaceae; genus Vicia; species Vicia villosa. The sequence continues at coordinate 126,211,143 of NC_081181.1, read as the reverse complement.
TGTGGACTTACGTCATCAAGAGAAAGGATGAGGTGTTTGATGTATTCAAGAGGTTTAAGTCCATGGCGGAGAGGCAATGCGGTCACAAGTTGAAAGTTCTCAAAACAGACGGTGGAGGTGAGTATACCTCGGTTGCGTTTGGGAAGTATTGTGATGATGAGGGTATAGTGCGTGAGGTTGTACCACCTTATACGCCGCAGCAAAATGGTATTGCCGAGAGGAAAAATCGCTCGATTATGAACATGGTTCGAAGCATGTTAAGCGGTAAAAATCTACCGAAGGAACTATGGGGAGAAGCGGTCTCTACAGCCACATACTTATTGAATCGTTGTCCTACAAAGAAGCTTGAGAAGCTTACACCGGAAGAGGCTTGGTGTGGATTCAAACCGAATCTAAGTCATTTGCGAGTATTCGGTTCGGTGGCTTATAGACATGTGCCGGGACAATTGAGAAAGAAGTTGGACGACAAGGGAGAAGAAATGATATTCGTTGGATATCACTCTACAGGCAGTTACAAACTGTTCGATGCGAGAAATCGGAAGATTCTAATTAGTCGAGACGTTATTTTTGAAGAAAATAACAGCAGCAGTCTCAGCGTAACCAGTTACGGCCAGCCAGTACAAACAGGCGTAACCGGTTACAGACAGGAAAAACAGAACAAGAATTCTGCAGAGAACAGCGTAACCGGTTACGGTCAGCCAGTACATACAGGCGTAACCGATTACGAGCAGAACAGAATTCCAACTGCTGTATTTTTTGATGATCCAGTCAGTCCCGAAACAGTTCCGCAGCCTCCGAATGATGTTCAAACTGAAGAACACCGTAGAATATCAACAAGGCAAAGGTTGTTGCCTTCTAGACTCCAAGAATGCGAGAGATTCCAAGATAATGAAGTTAATAATGAAGGTGATTTCGTTCATTTTGCGCTTATGGCCGAATCCGAACCGGTGAATACGAAGGAAGCTCTAAGGGATCCAAAATGGATTTGTGCAATGAAAGAGGAGCTGGAATCAATCGAGAAAAATGGTACTTGGGAGTTAGTTGATCTACCTCATGGTAAAAACCCGATTGGTGTCCGTTGGGTCTATAAAGTGAAAGCAAATCCGAAGGGCGAGATAATCAAGTATAAGGCTCGATTAGTAGCGAAAGGGTTTTTGCAACGTGAAGGAATAGACTTTGAGGAGGTGTTTGCTCCTGTGGCTAGGCTTGAGACCATCTGATTGGTTGTTGGTATTGCAAACAACAACAATTGGAGCGTTTATCAAATGGATGTCAAATCTGCGTTTTTGAACGGTCCACTTGATGGGGAGGTTTATGTTGGACAGCCCCCCGGTTTTGTAGTGAAGAATCAAGAGATGAGATACTACAAGTTGCATAAAGCCTTGTATGGTTTGAAACAAGCTCCAAGAGCTTGGAACAAACGCATAGATGGCTTCCTTGTTGACATTGATTTCAAGCGGTGTGTGTCCGAACATGGTGTATATGTGAGATCGAATGCTAAGGATGGAGTGATAATTCTTTGCCTATATGTGGACGATCTCTTGATTACCGGCAGCTGTGAGGAGAGTATTTCAAGGTTCAAGAGGGAACTCATGAGTGAGTTTGAGATGACGGACCTTGGAATCATGAAATACTTCCTTGGCATAGAGTTCCAAAGGTCAAAAACGGGACTGCTCATGCACCAAAAGAGGTATGCACTTGAGATCTTGAAGAGGTGTGAAATGGAACATTGTAATGTTGCCATTACACCATGTGAGGCAAGGCTACAGCTGTCCAAGAGTTAGGATGAGCAAGATGTTGATCCAACTCAATATCGAAGATTGATTGGATCATTGCGGTACTTGTGCAATACGCGACCGAACTTGGCATTTAGTGTCGGTATTGCGAGTAGATTCATGGAGAGACCAAAGGTATCTCATATGGCAGCTGTCAAGAGGATCCTTAGATACATTAAAGGGACTCTTGGTTGTGGAATTCTCTTTCCGGCATCGGATACGGGCCGAAAGTGTGATTTACTTGGTTTCACCGATTCCAATTGGTGTGGTGATAAGGATGATAGAAAGTCAACGGCTGGATACATCTTTATGCTAGGTAGAACCCCAATCTCTTGGTGTTCGAAAAAGGAACCGGTGGTAGCACTCTCATCTTGTGAGGCCGAGTATATTGCGGCATCGTTGTGTGCTTGCCAAGCCATGTGGCTCATGAATCTATTGAAGGAGCTTAATAGTAGTGAGGGTGAGGCTATTACTTTCCTTGTTGATAATGTTTCTGCGATTAACCTTGCGAAGAATCCGATTGCACATGGAAGAAGCAAGAATATAGAGATGCGGTTTCATTATTTGAGGGAGTTAGTGAGCAATGAAAAGTTACGATTGGGATATTGTCGAAGCGAAGATCAAGTAGCTGATTTGTTGACCAAGGGTGTGACAAATGAGGTGTTCAAGAGGCTGAGAATGAAGCTGAGCATGCTTGACTTGGACCAACTGAAGTGAGGTGGTGTGTTGAAACTACTGTTTTTACCACTTCAGTTGGCGTAACCGATTACGCCTGTTACTGTAACCGGTTACGAACTCGTGAAACAGAGTCACTGTAGGTGTTGCGTTTACGTAACCGGTTACGTTGTCTGCCGTAACCGGTTACACTGAAGCCCAACTATTTTTCTGTTTTGTTTTTGGGTGCTTTAATTCATTCCAATCATTTTGTAACATGTACTACATAAGGAGCTCACTACTCCTATTTTGTGGTTAATGCCAATTCACTATCTCACCCTCAATTACTCTCTCTCTCTCTCTCTCTCTCTCTCTCTATTATTTTCTTTTCATTCTCTAATCTTCATCTTCTTTAATTCACTATTTTCTCCATTAAAGAAACCTTAATTTGATTTGTATGTTCCAACAATCCTTAATGAGGACAACACAAAGTTTAATCGGAATGTTAGGTAGCAAAGTTTAATGTTGGATAACTTCCTTCCAAAAGGAGGAGTCCTTTTAAGTTACTGCTTCCTTGTAGGTTTTAGTGGCAGTTTAGATTACAAGTGCAGTCTAAATTTAAGTGCTCAAGTGACTCCTATAATCAGCCATAAATTTTTCAATTATGACACCCTAAATTTAAATGTACTTTAAGATTTGGTAAAATTTGTTCTTGACAACAAGAATTCTCAATCATTTAATGTTGTTCAATTTGATTGATATTTCTATAAACTTGTTAACGTTCTACCTTTTATAGTCAAACTAGTCAGAGACCCGTGCTTCCGCACGGGTGATTTTTTTCTGGTGTAGTATTTTTGTAATGATATGAATAATATAAATAAAAGGAATTATAAGCAATATGCATAATTAAAAGGAATTGTTTTACTTGAATAGAGTTAGAGTTTTATTGATTGCTCTGTTATACTCCCAATTCTTTGAAAACCGAATATCCATAGGAATGGTTTTGAAATTTGAAAATAAATACTTTAGTTTTCAAATAAAAGTTATTATTGTTTAAAATAAAATAGGCATTGTATTGAAAGTGGGCCTTAAGATTAAACATTATTATCGTATTCATGTGCTAATTTTGTGTGTAATAAATGACCATATAAAAAAGGACATGTGAGTTGGAGAAAAAATAAAATTTTAACAAATGCAATTGTAAAAATTTAAATATAAATGAAAAATATGAAATAATTTACTTAATTGTAAATTTAACAATAATTATATAGAAAACAATGATCCACAAAAAAATGTTTAAGATAGGTTAAGAACACAATAGCAAAATTGGGTCAGGTAATTTAATAATTGACGGTCCAACAACAATTAAAAGAAAATGTTATAGACCACTATGGTTTAATTATAAATGAAAAATGATCATATAAATTCAATTATATTAAATAATCATATAAAAAAATACTATAAGATGGAGATAATAAAAATGAAATATTAACATTTAAAAATAAAAATTATCTCTCAATTAATAGTAATTGTTGATTAAAATAAAATAGCTACTATGTTGATAATGATCCGTAAAATAAAAAAATAATTTGATGCGATATAAAATATATTTAAAAACAAATGTAAAATAAACAATAATCATGGAAATTTAATTGTATTAAATAATGATAAAAAATCGTGAGATGGAGAAAAAAATAAAAATAAAGATATTATCTCTCAAATAAAGACAATGGTTGATTAAAATAAAATAGACATTATGTTGATAGTGACCCGTGAGATAATAAATAAATAAATAGAGAAAAAATTAAAATGAAAGTAAGAAAGTGTGAAAAAATGTGAGAGAAATTTGAAATTTTAATTAAGATAGAGAAAATGTGTAATGATCGATTAAAAAAAATTAAATATTGAGTTGATAGTGACCCGTGAAATAATTAAATATTTTTGGGAATAATAAATAAATGATCGATTATTAATATTTTTTGCGATAATAGATAAATGTAGAAAAATTAAAATGAAAGTATGGAAAAATGAAATGTGAAAGAAATTTGAAATTTTTAGTAAGATTAAAATTTTAAAATAGATTATTAATATTTTTTGTGATAATAAATAAATTAAGAAAAATTAAAATGAAAGTAAGAAAGTGTGGGAAAATGAAATTTAAATATGACTTCCATCATCCATGGCTTACATGTGATGTCATCATTCATGCAATAAAGTTGTAGGGAGAATGTTATTTAATTCGGACCAATGAAAAGCTAACACTTGGGGCATCTACTATCTATCTATTACTAAGAAATTGACCAAACTGTCAAAATTACCCTTCCCACTAAAAAACATTACACTACAAATTGGACAAAATAGTAATTAACAAAATCACCCAACCACTTTTTTATTGTCCAATGAAAATCAACTTTTTTGCCAAGTGTCAATTGCATGTTTATGATTCTACTTTTTCTCCCAAACACACATCTTCTCTCTCTTACTTAAAATTTCAAATTTCTTTTACATTTCATTTTCCCACACTTTCTTACTTCCATTTTAATTTTTCTTAATTTATTTATTATCACAAAAAATATTAATAATCTATTTTTAAATTTTAATCTTACTAAAATTTTCAAATTTCTTTCACATTTAATTTTTCATACTTTCTTACTTTCATTTTAATTTTTCTACATTTATCTATTATCACAAAAAATATTAATAATCGATCATTTAATTATTATCCCCAAAAATATTTAATTATTTCACGGGTCACTATCAACTTAATATTTAATTTTTTTAATCGATCATTACACATTTTCTCTATCTTAATTAAAATTTCAAATTTCTCTCCCATTTTTTTTCACACTTTCTTACTTTCATTTTAATTTTTTCTCTATTTATTTATTATCTCACGGGTCACTATCAACATATCTATTTTATTTTAATCAATCATTGTCTTTATTTGAGAAATAATATCTTTATTTTTATTTTTTTCTCTATCTCACGATTTTTTATTATTATTTAATACAATTAAATTTCCATGATTATTGTTTATTTTACATTTCTTTTTAAATATATTTTATATCGCATCAAATAATTTTTTTATCTCACGGGTCATTATCAACATAGTAGCTATTTTATTTTAATTAACAATTACTATTAATTGAGAGATAATTTTTATTTTTAAATGTTAATATTTCATTTTTATTATCTCCATCTTATAGTATTTTTTATATGATTATTTAATTTAATTGAATTTATATGTTCATTTTTCATTTATAATTAAACCATTCATTTTTAATTTATATGTATCTAATTAAATTTTATACAATATTAAATAAATTTACCCGTGCGGAAGCACGGGTATCTTCCTAGTTCATTCAATAAAGTTGAAAGAGTAAATACTTAATTTGTTAGTTACAAAAATGACCTTTTATTAGTGCAAATAAATTTTGGTGAAAGGGTAATTTAGGCAATTTGATCAATCTATTATTAATGAATAGATTAATTCGGACCAATGAAAAGCTAACACTTGGGGCATTCATTCAATAAAGTTGAAAGAGTGAATACTTAATTTGTTAGTTACAAAATTGACCTTTTATTAGTGCAAATAAATTTTGGTGAAAGGGTAATTTAGGCAATTTGATCAATCTATTATTAGTGAATAGATAGTAGATAGTAGATAGTAGATAATAGAAGTAGATAATAGATGTAAAGTAGCCATTTCATATGATTCACGGTAATTTATATGTTATATCTCATGCAAAATACAAGTACGTTATCAGAATGGCTCAATATGCAAAAGAGTTGTGGGAATTAGCAAAGAAAGACAACACTTTTGTTACCAAACATTGAATCAGGTATCGGGACTACAAGTTTGTCTAGTACCTTAAATTTATGTTGTCAGTTCTTTAGTAAGAAACAATAATTATGAGTTGTTTTTATAAAATTGAGAGAGTCTAAATACTAAGTGAATAAATAATGAAAGACAAGAGTCTACGTTTAAAATTTGCTTATATTAATCACAACAATTTTTTTGATATAAGGGCCATATAATGGTTTTTTGTTCAGGTGTTTGAGCTTTCATCCAGTAAGAGGACGTTTGAATTGTGATGTAGCCACTTGAGTAAATTCTTGTCTGTCGGTGCAAATACAATCAACTTGGTTACTTGGTTGTAGCTACTGCTTCATTTATATTTTACTAACTAGTTTAATTTTTTATTGGGTCTCAACGTGAATGCATTTTGAATCTCTTACTTGCCATGGGGATTTAAGACCGACTCTCCTTATATATATATATATATATATATATATATATATATATATATATATATATATATATATATATATATATATATATATATATATATATATATATATATATATATATATATACCTTATTTGGCAATGTTTTTATTAAGATTCAATTGTGAATAGTTAAATTTTACATGAATTAAAATCAGAGAAAATGTCACATTTATAACCCTTACTCTTAATATAAGTATAAGGTTTTAGATGAATATAGCGTCAAGATCTCTTGGATCCTGATCATTTAGCCTATTGTAACTTCTCTCTAAAATTGGGGAACAAAAATGAAATCTTAATGTGAATCAAGTCTAATGATGCGAATGACTCATATTTAGAAAGTTGTTGAGATTTAAGTTAGAGTGGTTAAATCTCACATCAACTAAAAATAAAAAATGTTGGATTTGATAAACTGAAAAGCTTGTTTATTTCGTTTGAGAAGTTGGCTATTTAAAAGCCTTACATAACAGAATTAGAGAACAATCTGCACTAGTCTAAAAAATAGGACTTACTAAAGACTATGCAACTTATTAACAACACATAAAATAACTCCTACAAACTAGGACATTAACGTTAACAAATTTTCCCTTAAACTAAGTAGATTACTTAGTTTACTTCACATACTCCAAATAAATCTCTAAGTTTCTGAAACTGTTCCAACTTGAGAGGCTTTGTTAGAATATCAGCAACTTGATCCTGTAAGCCACAATGAACTAAACAAATTGCTCCTTCCTTGCATAAATCTCTTAGAAAATGGAATCGAACTGCAATATGCTTACTCCTTTTGAGCAGAACCAGATTTTTGGATAATTTTATTGTTGAACTATTATCACAAAAAATGGTTGTGCATTCATTATTATCACAACTAAGTCTTTTAAGAACCATTTTCATCCACATCGCTTGACAAGCACATGTCGCCGCTGCTACGTATTCAGCCTCCGTCGTTGAGAGTGTCACAATTGGTTGCTTTCTAGATGACCAAGCTACTGCTACTGAACTGATCATGAAAGCATATCCCGAAGTGCTCTTTCTATCCTCCGAACATCCTGCATAATCGTTGTCGCTATAGGCAGTCAACATGCTACTTGCTCCTTTGTGATATAAAATGCCAAAGATGTTCCCTTCACGTACCTTAGCACCTTTTTGCAGAATTAAGATGAAGTTCTGTAGGTTGAGACATGTACCTACTAATTAAGCTCACAACATACATCAAATCTGGACGGGTTGATGTTAAGTAAATCAAGCTTCCAACTAGCTGCTTGTAGAAAGTGCCCTCAACCATAACTCCATTCTCATCTTTTGAAATTTTGAAACCAGGAACTATAGGATTTAAAACAACATTGCATTCTTCCATTTGAAATCTTTTAAGTACATCACATGCATACTTCTTTTGGCTAATGAAGATTCCATTTTCCAATTGTTGCACCTCAATACCAAGGAAATACCTCATCTTTCCTAAATCCGACATATTGAATTCCTTCATCATTGACTTCTTAAATTCCCTCATAATTGATTCATCATTTCCACAATATATTAAATCATCAACATATAAACTTACAATCAAAAGTTTACCTTGGATGCTAGTTTTAACGAACATAGTCTGCTTGTTGGAGCACTTCTCAAATCCCTCCCTTAAGAAAAATGATTCGATGTGACTAAACCAAGCTCGAGGAGCTTGTTTGAGTCCATAGAGAGCTTTTCTAAGCTTGTACACTTTGTGAGGTTCATCTTTCTTCACAAAACTAAGGGGCTTCTCTACATAGACATCCTCCATTAACTCGTCGTGTAAAAATGCAGATTTGACGTCAAGTTGATAAACCTTCAATTCCTTTTTAGCAGCCAATGCAAGAATAATTCTGACAGTGTCCATTCGAGCCACTGGTGTGAAGACTTCAGCATAATCAATTCCATATCGCTGCACATACCCTTTGGCGACCAACTGGGCTTTAAATTTCTCCATTTCATCGTGCTCATTCAGTTTTGTTTTAAAAACCCACTTTACTCCAATCTGCTTTGCGCCTTTTGGTAAATCAATGAGGAACCATGTATTGTTCTTTTCCATGCTCTTGATTTCAACCTCCATAGCTTTCTTCCAATGTTCACTTTTCATAGCTTCTTCAAAATTATCAGGGTCTGAATTTGTACCTACAACAAAATTAATTTCATTATCTGAAAAACCTTCTCCACTCACATAATCATTCATCCAGGTAGGTGGCTTCCTGTTTCGTACTTCTCTATCGGAGTGTGAGGAAGTGCTGAAAATTGACGGATGCGTTGTTATATTACTTGTCTCAATTTCATCTTCAAAAATAGCAGTATTATCATGGAAATTTGGATGTGCAGCCTCCAAGTCCCCATCAATATCCTCTTCTACAGTTACTTCATTTTCACTTTCTCCCCATTAAAGCTCATCAAGTATTTGCTGCTTATAGCTCTTATCCCAATCCCATTTTTTCTTCTCTTCAAACACAACATTCCTGCTAATTACTACCTTTTTTGACACGGGATCATATACTTTGTATCCTTTTGATTCATCGCTAATTCCCAACAGAATGTCACTTATACTTGCTTTCCAACTTCGTTCTTTTTGCATCTGGTACATCTATGTGGCACACACACCCAAAGACCCTGAGGTGTTCAACTGATGGCTTTGCTCCACTCCAAACTTCTTATGGGGTTATATCTTTTAAGGCTACATTGGGGCATCGATTGATAACATAAATTGCCCACTTCACTGCTTCAGGCCAAAAAGGTTTTGGAATACCTTTTTCAGACAACATGCTTCTTACACAGTTCATCACTATACGATTTTTCCTTTCAGCGACTCCGTTTTGTTGAGGAGTGTACGCTGTCGTCAGTTGTCTTTTAATTCCATTGTCTTTATAGAAATCGTTGAACTCAATAGAGGTGAACTCCCCCCTCGATCTGTTCGTAGGCATTTGGTAGAAAGACCGGTTTCTTTCTCAATAAATGTCTTAAATATTTTGAATACAGCAAATGTATCTGACTTTGCATGCAAAATATACGACCAAAATTTTCGGCTATAATCATCAATTAAGCATAGCACATTTTTCTTTCACTATTAGAAATAGGTGAAATTGGACCACACAAGTCAGCATGAATAAGTTCTAACCTTTGTGTTGCTCTCCATGTGCTTCTTTTTGGAATGGGCTCCCTGTGTTGCTTTCCTTTCAAATAATCTACTTAGACTTCATTTGAGATTGTCAAATGAGGCAAACCTTGCACCATTTTCTTACTCTGCAAGATTTGGAGATTTGTGTTGCTGATATGTCTCAATCTGCAGTGCCAGAGGTGTGTGAGGCCCTCACTTGCTGCATTGAAACATACCTCCTGTTTTGGTTGGAGGGACATTGATAGCATCTTGGCTACCAAGATGAACATCCGATTTACCGTCATTTTGGTTTGAATGATCAAACCTCTCTGTGGATGAAAGATTTTGCACATTCCAGCTTCTATAAGGATGGAAAGACCTCTATCCTGGAGCTTCCCAATGCTTAGAAGATTATTTTTGAGTTCAGGAACACAAAACACATCCCCGACAGTGAAATTAGCATTATCAACCTCCATTTTGATGCTTCCTTTGCCAGAAACATGCATTCTAGTATCGTTGCCCAGCTTCACAGTTTGTTGAGAGACACTTCCAAACTCATAGAATAGAGCTTTGTTACCACACATGTGATTACTACAGCCGAAATCCAAGAACCAGATGTCTTCTCGCTTTGCTCCAATTTCATCGATATAGGCCATCAGCAACATCTCCTCCTTCTCGTCTAGCTCTGCGTAATTTGAATGCTTTCCTAATGTAGGGCATTCATATTGGAAGTGGCCAAAATTGTGACATCGGTAACATTCAACATTAGCTTTGTTTAGATATGTTCTCCCTCTTCCTCGACCTCATCTAATTTCTTCTCTTCCTCTGCCTCTCCCTCTTTTAGATCTCCCTTCATGAGTTACCTTCAACAATACTTGTTCTTCTCCGTCAACATTCTTCATTCTCTGCTCATGGATCAATAAGCTACTTTGAAGTTCATCAATTGTAAAAGTGTCGACGTTGTTGGATTCTTCAATGGAGCAAACGACATAGTTAAATTTTGGTACAAGGGATCTGAGAATCTTCCCTGTAATATTCCTTTCTTGTACGATTTCTCCACACGCTTTCATCCGTTTGGCAATGGAAAGAGTTCGCCCAAAATAGGCATTAACAGTCTCTCCCTCCTTCATTCTGAGTATTTCAAATTCAGACTTCAATGTTTGCAATTGAGCCCTCTTCACCCTCGTGGAACCCTTGAACTTTTGTTTCATAGAGTCCCAAATCTGCTTGGAAGTATCATCATTGAGTATGGTCTCCAAGATTTCTCTATCAATTGCTTGATAGAGATAATTCTTTATCTTCATATCTTTCAACCGTTGCTCCTCTATCACCTTCATTTGTGCTTCTGTCGCTTGAGAACCTTCTGGAACCGTGTCGAGTCCCTTCTCAATTAGGGTCCAATATTCCTTTGCACGAAGGAAATTCTCCATCAGTTTTGCCCAGTACTCATAGTACCCATCGAATCGTGGAATTGTCGGTTGCACAAACTTTTCGTTGGTACTGCTACTCTCAGCCATCTCTACTCTCACACAGTGTTTCACTCTTTGCTGAAGCTTTTTATCAGGCCCTAATCGTTGAACTTTGATACCAAATGATAAACTGAAAAGCTTGTTTATTTCATTTGAGAAGTTGGCTATTTAAAAGCCTATAACAGAATTAGAGAATAATCTGCACTAGCCTAAAAAATGGGACTTACTAAAGACTAGACAACTTATTAACCTAAAAAATGGAACTTACTAAAGACTAGACAACTTATTAACGACACATAAAATAACTCATACAATCTAGAAAATAACTCCTACAATTTATAAAAAAAAAAAACTCATATCCATTATGCCTTAAAATTTTAATTGTATAAAATTTTAATTATATATATGTAACGTCAAAGTTTTTCGAATTCTAAATATTTATTCTGACATTATTTAGGGACTCACCGGTAGAAATTTACCCCTTCAAAATATTTTTGAAGTACAATTTGGCCTAGTCTCCTGATATCTTTATACTTGTTTTTCTTAACAAATTGTGTGGTGCTGCAAATAATTAGTGAAATATTCGGCAGTAGTGTGACCATAGTTGAAATTTGATGCCTTTGCATTTCACTAGTCTTTTATGTCCAAAAAAAAATAAAATTTAAAAGTAGTAACTAATATTTTATAATAAGAGAAACAAACTTTCTAGCCAATGAAATACTGCATCAAAAGAAACAAAGTATCAATCAAATACTGTATGTTGTAGGATTTAAAAAAGTATCCACCATCGAAAATGGTATCTTGCATAATAATTTATGAAAATTGAAGGCATAAACATGTGATCATAGACATGTGAGATCCTTTGTAATGGCATCCTGAAGCAAGAGTCACAGCAACAAGGGACAGCAATCACATGGAATTAATAACTAGTACTATATTACAAATAAATAAAGAAATGCTAATTCCTTCAAATGGAAAACTTTATTCTTCATTATTCATATAAAAATATATTCCCTTTATGTAAACTCGTAGCCGTCCTTTTTTCTTATGTCTATTTCAAGCTTCCTTCTAAATATACTCCAGGTCCACTCCTATCTACAGTACACTTGATTCTTCAATTCATCTCTACTATTTAATTATTGTCCATTATTATTATTATTATTATTATTATTATTATTATTATTATTATTATTATTATTATTATTATTATTATTATTATTTATTATTATTATTATTATTATTATTATTATTATTATTATTATTATTATTATTATTATTATAAAAACTCTTATATAATTTATATTTTAAGTTATTAAAATTAAGAAATAATTAAAGTTAAAGTGTTGTTTCACATGCTTTAGAGACAGATGCATAAAAGTGAGTGATCTTTTTGTAAAAAATAATATTTATTGAATTATTAAAGATGGTCAAAGTATAAAACTTTGAAAACTTAATCGTATATCAAATAGTGATCCCTTGAAGAGTAATTTTGATAATATACTTTTTTTCTACTAAATACTAGTCCAAGAAACAATTCACTTTTTAGATACATTCAATATCTAATGTGTCTAGATAATATATTATCTAGACACATTAATCATTCAATAT